>NC_046647.1:23038463-23228463 GCF_900324485.2 Mastacembelus armatus
GAATTTGCTGTTGTATACTATGTTGAAGTTGAATATGTGTTAAATGTGCGTTCATTTATAAATATGTTTTACATCTTTCATATTGTGAATTTCATAATGTTGTTTAAAGGCATTTTTATTGACCTGTTTTGTGTTGTATCATATGTTGCTGGGATTGTTTGTGTGTTTTTCACTTTGTCGTGTGCGTCATTATCAATAATGGTCTTTCCTGCTGAGTGTGCGTGTCGTTCTGATGTTCCATGCATATGTTGGTACCTGCCCACTTTTTCCCTCTTCATCAGATGAGATGTAGATAATCAGGAACCTGTGTGTCATCACACACAATATATTATGGTCTGTGTGGCTGCAGAGAACACAACACCACACTTTGTCGTCCTCAACGTTTCAAAGGTAAATTTTATATGACATTACTTTTTTATTCTAGTGTAGCTGCATTGGTTCTATTGCTCTGATAGTACAACTGATACAAATATTTAGAAATCAGTAAGTTTACATTTGCCATGTATTTCTAAGATAACAGAATTAAATGTGTAGTCTGTGGCACAAAGCTGGGGACCTGTGTACTATTCACCTGAGCTGGACAATCATTAAGTTTGATTTCATGTTTTCTATTTTGTGTTAAATATAATTTTGATCCCTGGGAAATAAAAGTTCTGTTTCTAACTGTGTACGGAGAAAAGTATAAATAATAAAAACACGGTAACAATAAAATAAAAGTAAAATTTAGAAAAAGCTAAAGGTGAAATTGTATGTTCCTATTTAGAGATATAATATGTGATGTTTATAAAAAGAGAAATACAAACAATGATGCAAAGGAAGATGCAAATTCATTCAAAGTGAGTGAACAATAGAATTACAGTCATACTGTGGTTAAACTGGACACATTTTTCTTTTTTTAATTACATTTAGTTTTGATGTAGGAAACATGAATATATGAAAAAAACTGTCAAATATTAGTTTCAATGGATTTTCCCCCCATTACTGTAACTGCTTATTTCATGATGATCATGTTTTAGAAGAAGAAACAACTTTCTATAGAAGCATATAAAACAGTCACATCAAAAAATGCAAACAAACATGCAAATGAAGATGGAAAGTGATGAGCAATGACAGCAGCTATGGACAGTAGATGCAGATTAAATCAAATAAAGACGGGGCTTTAAAGGACGATGTTCTTTGGAAATATCAGAAATGATCCGATTTTTACAACTGATACAAAATGTTTTCAATGATATTAAACCAATTTCCTGTCACATTTGCAGTTATTTGTTGTATATTAGAAAGAGAAGCACCTTCATTGATATGACCACAATATATTTCTTGTTATAGGTTACCTCCTATCCCACCACAGATCTCACTGAAGAATGGGGGATTTCAACAACACCACAGTTTATCAGAACAGCTACAGTTACATGGATTTTGATTATATTTTTTCGTTTTTTATTGATTGTACCGTCATCGGCCTCGGTCTTCCTCTGACCCTGTTGGCCATCTCTGCTCTGATTTCTCTGGTACCAACATCACAGCTGACACTTGTGTGTTTCTGTCTGTGTGTGAAGGACATTTAGGATCTTTGCAGAGGTGAAGCAGGTATCAGGGCTGGGAGAACTGGATGTTTCTAATGAGACTGACTATAATTCTGGGCTAAACCTCCATGTAAATACACAATTAAAAGAGATTTTTATTGAAATACACAGATTATTCATATGCTCAGTTCCCTGTACCTGCCCACCTCATGTGTTTCCTTATATCTGTACCCAAACCTGACAGGATTTATTCATCTTAAATGCAACAATAATAAAATGTCATAGTGTGTTAGACTCACCATACGTTTGCCTGATTATCTAAATCTCTGGTGATGCAAAGGGCTTGTGTTTTACAAATGATTGTAAAACCTGAACAGCTGCCATTTTTATTTTTATCCATGTTCTCCTGCAGGTACGTGATGACCACGTTGCTCCCATCTTTGTCATCAACCTTCTCATCGCTGACCTCCTTCAGATCTGTTGTATTAATCAAAAAATGACAATTACTTTTTTTATACTGGATATTGAATCCTGGCTTCTTCTGGACACTCTTTACTACTTCTTTCTGATGGCCAGTGTTGGCTTCATGATGTGTGTCGCCCTGGAAAGGTGAATATCTGTCTTTTCCAGATGTCTTTGTACCTTCATGTGTCTGACAGCTTCTGTTTCATCAGCACATTTTTCTGAAATATGCTGAGAGTCAGAAATGTCCTGTATGATGTATGTGTTTATCTTGTGTTTCAGGTGTTTGATCATCTACCGGCCCCTGTGGTATCGCATCAACAGGAGTGTTAAAGTCTCTGTGTTGATTTGTGTCATAGTCTGGTTGACTCCTGTGGTCCCGTTCTCATTTGCCTATTCGAATTCTCAAACCACGTCCATCATCTTTGTCACCTATTTGCTCCTTCCCCTCCCTGTGTTCGTCTTCTCCCTGGTTGGAACCCTCAAATCTCTGTCTGCTTCCATCTCAGTCTCCTCTGAGGAGAAACGACGAATTGTTGGAGCTGTGGTTTTGGTGTTCCTCATATACGTGATGCTGTTTGTGCCTATTATCACTGACTGGCTGCCAGACACATATTATCCTTCTCTCTCTCTTGTCTCTTTCATCTTAGTCAGGTTAAATCCTATTGCAGACTTGGTCCTGTATTTTTTCATGGGCAAAGGGGCCACAGACAAGCTGAGAGCTTTGCTGTGTTGTTGCAGGAAGGAAACCCAACGACCAAAGCAGCAGGTCCTGACTGTGAGTGGTGACAGAACAGGGACAGTCAGCTCCATGTGAGCAGAGAAGCAGGAGAGACAGAAAAGTGTAAGAATATTTGAACCCACTATGTTATTCAACAGCTCAGTTCCTCTTTCTTTGTGTTCCATATTTGATTTGAAATATTCACTCATGTAATCAATAGTTTTTATAGAAAATGCATCTCATGTCCTTTGGGTTTTCTAGTTTTGTCGACACATTGTAGCTGCTTTTTCTTTATTAATATTCACTCTGTCATATTCATTATTGGATTGTTTGTATGTGGAAGTCAAATAAAGTGAAACTACTTTATATTTAGTTTCATGTGTGTTTTTAATCTGGTGTCAGTTCACAGTGAACATGTGTCAAAGTCTGGATGATCCCTCCTGTGGAAGCCCACATTAAAGCTGAGTGATGATTGTAGGCATGTTGGGTTGGAAAACTGGGCCGTTTGCTCAGAGACACTTTGGTGGCCAGTGATTTTCATGTTCCTGCATTTTCATCTTGTGTTTCATATGAGACACGTTTCTGTTTTCTACCAGATCAACAATACACAATTACACAGACAGAGAATTGATCAGACTCATTCTTTTCATCGATTTATAAATCCTCACATACGCCTGTTTCTCCGTGATACTGGGTTCATGACATCGCTCCCATTTCCAGCCCCACAGTTTGTCACGAATGCATGTTTTCATGTTGTCTTCTCCACAGCTCATTAGACCTGAAGAAGAGCAGTTTTACCGTTTGAGCCATGTCTGCTGTTGTTACGACCCACGCTAGGGGAAGAGGACGTAACACATGAGCCAGATGTAAACTAGCCAGTGTGAGAAATTTATTGTAACATTACACAATAAACTGACAAGGACTGATTTGGAAAATAAACAAATGGGTACCAAATAAAAGGGCTGTAACACTCTTAACCGGTTTAGAACACAAAGCATTCCCAAAAAGGGGAAGTTCCCTAAGTGAAACCCAAAAGACAAGAAAATCAAACAACAGAAAATAAGACATAATCTCGATGAGACAAAACTTTGCAAACAAAAGTAACAACGTGTATTTGACAAGTGCAAACATAAAAAGGACAGCACGGCGGACTGCTCACACTAGATCACAGCTGCACCAAATGGTGGTAATGAGACCTCATTTAAATCCCACTCTTCATGATGGCACGTGCATTTGATTGGAGTACCAAGCAGAGATGAGTGCTGGACGAATCAGGAAACATGTAATGGATCATGTGGATCTAGGGCCGGAAGAAGGGAACTCCAATGTTAGGATTGAGGTTGTGACCAGTGAGTTGGCTTGTCAGGTTGTGAAACACCAATCGGCTTCAGGTCAGGGCGGGATGTTGGAGAAACATGAAGGGCCAATCACAGACAAGCAACTGGTGCAGTTGATTTGCATTTTCACACAAGGCAGCAGGTGAGAGAAAGAGAGGGAGAAAATAAACACAACACAAGGCCAGGGGCCGTACCAGATGTTGGAGGTGACAGGACCTAACTGGATAAATCTGCATGAACAAAGTCACAAATGAAACCTGACTTTGAAACAGATATCATCTTTAAAACATCTGCTGTGATGCAGAACATAAGACACAGGTTCTAAATATAACATGTAGTTTGTATGAAAATAAGAATGCGCCATTCTGAATGGCAGCAAGTCCGAGTAGCTCCTGTGTTTTTGTTGAAGTTTTTTGTAGTTTTTTTGTATGTTTCTTTCTTACAATGTGTACTGGCTCAAGTAGAGTAGTGTACACTAGAGAGAGAACTGTTGGCCCTGTTGAAGATTGGACACGGAGTAACTCACCCAATCCCGACTATGCTGAGGAGACAGTTTCGTGGATGTGGAGACTGGGGGGCTAAGCTAAAGGCTCAGAGGAACAACAGAAGGTGGAGATACAAGCCTTTTCTGCTCATGGGGAATGTTAACTCACTGCATAACAAATGTGACGAACTGGAGGCGGCTGTACAGGGACTGCAGTTTAATATGTCTTTCTGAGTCCTGACTGAATGACAACATCCCAGACTCGTGTGGATATACCTGGCTTCACAGCCGTTTATGTACGTACTCACCTTTGTTGTTTCCATTCCTCCAAAGGCGGCACCTGCAGCGGCGTGTGACGTCATACATGATGCCGTTGCTTGGATACAGACCCAGCACCCTGATGCATTCATTGCAATTACAGGGGATTTCAATCATGTCTCTCTGTCCTCCTGCCTGACTGACTTTGTACAGTATGTGGACTGTCCAACATTTGGAGAAAGGACATTACATCTGTTCTATGCTAATGTCAGAGAAGCCCACAGGGCTGTACCTCTTCCACCACTGAGTAGATCTGAGCACAACATGGTCTATCTTCAGCTCACATATAGACCTTGTGTGCAGAAGCTTCCTGTTACCACCAGGTCTTTCAGGAAATGGTCAGTAGAGGCAAGGGATTAATTGAGAGACTGTTTTGAGTGCACAAACTGGGATGTACTGATGGAGGAGCAGGAAATGGACAATGACTTGGACAGGAGAGTCAACATCATCACTGACTACATTAATTTCTGTAGAGACACAGTACTCTCAGTCAGTACAGTACGGTGCTATGCTAACAATAAACCATGGATCACCAGTGACATTAAAGACCTCCTGAACCAGAAAAAAGGGCTTTCCTGGACAGGGATATGGAGAAACTGAGGAGTGTACAACGGGAGCTCAAAAAGACACTGAGGTGAGCTAAGGTGGAGTACAAGAAAAAGTTGGAAAAACAGCTGGAGAACAATAATAGCAGAGAGGTGTGGAGAGGGGTAAGGACCATCACTGGCTACAAACTGAACAACTCTCAGCCAGTTGGATGGTGATGTGGATAGAGCCAATACCTTCAACCAGTATTACATCAGGTTTGACAATGAGGCTACTTCCACCTACATCTCTACAGCTACTTCCTCCACCACCACCCCAGCGGTTGCTCTCTCCACCTCTGAAGACCCTCACTACACCTCATTGTCTATGTCTGCTCCCTCCACCTCCACCTTCACCTCTGCTGCTGCTTCCCGTACCTCCATGTCTGAAGGTGCTCCCTCTACCATTACCTCTGCGGCTGCTCCCTCCACCATTACCTCTGAGGCTGCCCTCTCCACATATTCAGCTGTGTCCTCCACCTCTATGGATGCTCCCTCCACCTCCACCCCCACCTCTGCAGCTCCTTACTATACCTCATAGTCTATGACTGCTATCTCCATCTTCACCTGCATGGCTGTTCCCTCTTCCTCCACCATCCCTCTGTTACAATCTGAACAGCTGCTTATATCTCTAACAACGGAAGAGGTTGGAGCTGAGCTCAGGAGACCTTGGTCAGGGAAGGCAGCTGGACCAGATGGAGTATATCCAAGGCTTTTGAAGGACTGTGCAGGACAACTAGCTGTTCCTCTTCATAGGCTCTCTAATATGAGTCTTCGGCTGGAAAAAGTCCCAATGCTGTGGAAAACTTCTTGTCTCATACCAATGCCCAAAATAGGGCGGCCGGTGGCGCTAAATGACTATAGACCGGTGGCTTTGACATCCCATATCATGAAGACCTTGGAGCGGCTCCTTGTCTGTCGCATGATGCTGCAGGTTGAGGAGGATCTTAATCCTGAAGAGGATTATGTTCTCCAGTGCTTTCAATACTATACGGCCTCCCATACTGAGAGACAAACTTCTATGTATGGGGGTGGCCCCCTCCCTGACGTCATGGATTATGGACTATTTGACATCCAGACTGCAGTATGTCAGGCTGGGGAGATGTGTTTCTGGGACACTGGAATGCAACACTGGGGCTCCACAGGGGACTGTTCTTGCTCCTTTTCTGTTCACAGTCTACACTTCGGACTTTAGATATAACTCAGAGTCTTGCCACATTCAGAAGTATTCGGATGATATGGTTGTTGTGGCATGTGTCCGCGATGGACAGGAGGGGGAGTACAGGGAAATAGTGGATGCAGTGTACAGAAAAGGGCAGTGCCGTCTCTTCTTCTTGAGACAGCTCGGTTCATACAGTGTCTGCAGTGTCATGCTGTGCATGTTCTACCCCACTGTCATGGCAAATACACTGTTCTATGCTGCAGTCTGTTGGGGGAGTGGCATTACGGACAGACACTGTAGGCACCTGGACAAACTGGTGAAAAAGACCAGTTCTGTGCTAGGCAGGGGGTTGGATCCTCTCAGAACTGGGGTGGAGCAGCAGATGTGGAGGAAGTTGCTTTCTATATTCAACAATAATGAACACCCTCTACGATATACTGACTAAACAGACTAGCAGCTGCAGTTGAAGGCTCATCTCACTGTGCTGCAGAACTGAAAGGTTGAGGAGATCCTATGTTTCCCAACAGCTATTAGACTTTTTAATAGTAATTATTAGTAATTTATTATTATTATCATTAGTAGTAATTGACATGTAATTGTAATTGTTGATAGTAATTGAGCCCTTATTATTAGTAATTGATATGTAATTGATATGTTATTGATCTGAGTGCCTTCATACGTTAATTATATTTCATATTTTATTTTATAATTTATACTGGAATCTCTGTTAAACTTATTAAGAGCTACAGGACAATCTGAATTTCTCCATTGGGGATGAATAAAGTATCTGTCTTGTCATGTATAGTTGATATAATAATGATCTATGGAGTCACGTCTTTTTAAATTAGGCTGTTTAACAAATTATTGATTCATTAATATGTTTCCCATCTTTCATATTGTGAATTTCATAATGTTGTTTAAAGGCATTTTTATTGACCTGTTTTGTGTTGTATCATATGTTGCTGGGATTGATTGTGTGTTTTTCACTTTGTCGTGTGCGTCATTATCAATAATGGTCTTTCCTGCTGAGTGTGTGTGTCGTTCTGATGTTCCATGCATATGTTGGTACCTGCCCACTTTTTCCCTCTTCATCAGATGAGATGTAGATAATCAGGAACCTGTGTGTCATCACACACAATATATTATGGTCTGTGTGGCTGCAGAGAACACAACACCACACTTTGTCGTCCTCAACGTTTCAAAGGTAAATTTTATATGACATTACTTTTTTATTCTAGTGTAGCTGCATTGGTTCTATTGCTCTGATAGTACAACTGATACAAATATTTAGAAATCAGTAAGTTTACATTTGCCATGTATTTCTAAGATAACAGAATTAAATGTGTAGTCTGTGGCACAAAGCTGGGGACCTGTGTACTATTCACCTGAGCTGGACAATCATTAAGTTTGATTTCATTTGTTTTCTGTTTTGTGTTAAATATAATTTTGATCCCTGGGAAATAAAAGTTCTGTTTCTAACTGTGTACGGAGAAAAGTATAAATAATAAAAACATGGTAAAAATAAAATATATGAAAAGTAAAATTTAGAAAAAGCTAAAGGTGAAATTGTATGTTCCTATTTAGAGATATAATATGTGATGTTTATAAAAAGAGAAATACAAGCAATGATGCAAAGGAAGATACAAATTCATTCAAAGTGAGTGAACAATAGAACAATAGAATTACAGTCATACTGTGGTTAAACTGGACACATTTTTCTTTTTTTAATTACATTTAGTTTTGATGTATGAATATATGAAAAAAACTGTTAAATATAAGTTTTAATGGATTCTTCCACCATTACTGTAATTGCTTTTTTCATGATGATCATGTTTTAGTGTGAGGTTGATGTAGTATTAATAATTTGAAAATTATTATTTTAAATTTCATATTTAAAGCTGCATTGGTTCTAATATGAATCTATCTAAAGTAAATACATTTAAAAATTCATATAATTTTAACTTTTTTCTGTAAATATTTTTGTCCAATTTCTAACAAGAATACCAGAAATAACTGTGTAGACTGTCACAAATCTGGGGACCAGTATAGCTGCTATTGACCTCAGCTGTCAAATCAGGTTCTTTGGATTTTCTCTTTCCTGTTAAAGAAAATGTTGTTGTGTATCAAATAATGAGGATCTGGTTGTGTAACAAAGAAACAACTTTCTATAGAAGCATATAAAACAGTCACATCAAAAAATGCAAACAAACATGCAAATGAAGATGGAAAGTGATGAGCAATGACAGCAGCTATGGACAGTAGATGCAGATTAAATCAAATAAAGACGGGGCTTTAAAGGACGATGTTCTTTGGAAATATCAGAAATGATCCGATTTTTACAACTGATACAAAATGTTTTCAATGATATTAAACCAATTTCCTGTCACATTTGCAGTTATTTGTTGTATATTAGAAAGAGAAGCACCTTCATTGATATGACCACAATATATTTCTTGTTATAGGTTACCTCCTATCCCACCACAGATCTCACTGAAGAATGGGGGATTTCAACAACACCACAGTTTATCAGAACAGCTACAGTTACATGGATATAGATAATATTCTGTTTTATATTGAATGTACCATCATCGGCATCGGTCTTCCTCTGACCCTGTTGGCCATCTCTGCTCTGATTTCTCTGGTACCAACATCACAGCTGACACTTGTGTGTTTCTGTCTGTGTGTGAAGGACATTTAGGATCTTTGCAGAGGTGAAGCAGGTATCAGGGCTGGGAGAACTGGATGTTTCTAATGAGACTGACTATAATTCTGGGCTAAACCTCCATGTAAATACACAATTAAAAGAGATTTTTATTAAAATACACAGATTATTCATATGCTCAGTTCCCTGTACCTGCCCACCTCATGTGTTTCCTTATATCTGTACCCAAACCTGACAGGATTTATTCATCTTAAATGCAACAATAATAAAATGTCATAGTGTGTTAGACTCACCATACGTTTGCCTGATTATCTAAATCTCTGGTGATGCAAAGGGCTTGTGTTTTACAAATGATTGTAAAACCTGAACAGCTGCCATTTTTATTTTTATCCATGTTCTCCTGCAGGTACGTGATGACCACGTTGCTCCCATCTTTGTCATCAACCTTCTCATCTCTGACCTCATTCAGATCTTTTACATGATCATGTTACTTGCAAAACCTGATTTATTTATAAGCGTGGATATTCTTTACCGGTCTACTCTGATGTCCAGCATTGGCTTCATGATGTGTGTCGCCCTGGAAAGGTGAATATCTGTCTTTTCCAGATGTCTTTGTACCTTCATGTGTCTGACAGCTTCTGTTTCATCAGCACATTTTTCTGAAATATGCTGAGAGTCAGAAATGTCCTGTATGATGATGTCCAGACTGATGGATGTGTTTATCTTGTGTTTCAGGTGTTTGATCATCTACCGGCCCCTGTGGTATCGTATCAACAGGAGTGTTAAAGTCTCTGTGTTGATTTGTGTCATAGTCTGGTTGTTTCCTGCATTCCCATTAATATTACATCTTATTTTCCGAACGACCATCATCGTAGTCACCTTTTTCCTCCTTCCCCTCCCTGTGTTCGTCTTCTCCCTGGTTGGAACCCTCAAATCTCTGTCTGCTTCCATCTCAGTCTCCTCTGAGGAGAAACGACGAATTGTTGGAGCTGTGGTTTTGGTGTTCCTCATATACGTGATGCTCTTCCTGCCCTTTATCATTCACTTCATGCCAAACACAGATTATCCTTTTCTCTCTCTTGTCTCTTTCATCTTTATGAGGTTGAGTCCTATTGCAGACTTGGTCCTGTATTTTTTCATGGGCAAAGGGGCCACAGACAAGCTGAGAGCTTTGCTGTGTTGTTGCAGGAAGGAAACCCAACGACCAAAGCAGCAGGTCCTGACTGTGAGTGGTGACAGAACAGGGACAGTCAGCTCCATGTGAGCAGAGAAGCAGGAGAGACAGAAAAGTGTAAGAATATTTGAACCCACTATGTTATTCAACAGCTCACTTCCTCTTTCTTTGTGTTCCATATTTGATTTGAAATATTCACTCATGTAATCAATAGTTTTTATAGAAAATGCATCTCATGTCCTTTGGGTTTTCTAGTTTTGCCGACACATTGTAGCTGCTTTTTCTTTATTAATATTCACTCTGTCATATTCATTATTGGATTGTTTGTATGTGGAAGTCAAATAAAGTGAAACTACTTTATATTTTATATTCTTCATTGGTTCCTGATGTTTAATTCATGTTTTGAACCTGGTGGTTTTGTCAGTTATGAAGTGAATAAACCCAGTTTTCCCTCCATCCTGTGTCTTTGTGCTGTCTGCGTCTGGGTCCACAGCTGATTATCACACACAGGTTGTGACAGTGCAGTTTTTGTGTAACACCTGTGAGGTTGTCCAACAGCACTGAACAGCCGTCATCATGCAGAGACACTGGGCCGTGGCTTTTTATAGCCCCTGTACAATAATGTTCTCACACGTATCTGAACCATCATCACTGTGATATCTGTCATCATCATCATCATCATCACACATAAGAAAGACGATCATCGATCACTGTGTAACGCTCATATTGAAAAGGACCCAGCAGAGTCCAAACTACAGCGACTTCTAAGTCATGGATACATTTTGAAACCAGCTGTGATGAAGCATCAGTCTGTTCTTTGTGGCTTCTCTGTTGATGCTGTTCTAGCTCACAGGGGCTAACTTACTAAATCTGACTTCCAGTAAAATGAATCATGACGAAAATCAACGTTTGACAAGTGACATAAAAAAATTGTTTAATGTTGAAACATTGAACAGAAAAGTAACATCAGGAAACGTTTGTGTTATTGGAAAAAATGTCACAAGTTCAATAAAAATCGGAAACGACCATAAAATCCTGTAAGACTGAAAATAAGAATGAAGACGTTTCACAGTAATGAGCTGAGTGATGATACATTTTTAACTTGTTTAACACAGACTAGTTTCATTACTAGATTTTATATCATTAAAATTATGTTTCATAATTATTTTCTGTTTTTAATATTGAAATATTTGCTGTTTTATAGTATGTTGCATTTAAATATGTTTTTCACTTTATCAATAATGGTCTTTCCTGCTGAGTGTGTGTGTCGTTCTGATGTTCCATGCATATGTTGGTACCTGCCCACTTTTTCCCTCTTCATCAGATGAGATGTAGATAATCAGGAACCTGTGTGTCATCACACACAATATATTATGGTCTGTGTGGCTGCAGAGAACACAACACCACACTTTGTCGTCCTCAACGTTTCAAAGGTAAATTTTATATGACATTACTTTTTTATTCTAGTGTAGCTGCATTGGTTCTATTGCTCTGATAGTACAACTGATACAAATATTTAGAAATCAGTAAGTTTACATTTGCCATGTATTTCTAAGATAACAGAATTAAATGTGTAGTCTGTGGCACAAAGCTGGGGACCTGTGTACTATTCACCTGAGCTGGACAATCATTAAGTTTGATTTCATTTGTTTTCTGTTTTGTGTTAAATATAATTTTGATCCCTGGGAAATAAAAGTTCTGTTTCTAACTGTGTACGGAGAAAAGTATAAATAATAAAAACACGGTAAAAATAAAATATATGAAAAGTAAAATTTAGAAAAAGCTAAAGGTGAAATTGTATGTTCCTATTTAGAGATATAATATGTGATGTTTATAAAAAGAGAAATTCAAACAATGATGCAAATGAAGATGCAAACAGATTCAAAATGAGGTCGGCTGTGAACAATAGAAGTACAGTCATACTGTGGTTAAATACTCGTGTTGTTTTTGATCAGAATGTTCTTATAATCTATGTAGTCGGACAATAAAAACAAATGCAGTCTGATCCATCAGCCTCCATTAAACTGTGTGAACCTGCAGATTGAAATGTTTATTCAGAAATTAGAGCCATAAATAAATGGCATTCATTCATAAAACACTGTGATTAAAGCTGTTGCTGCTCACACAGCCACAGTGTTGGCACAGAGACTTATATACTAAATGTCTTTAATAAGAAGAAGACAGTCATTTACAGCACATTGTGTTTTCAGTTCTTTTGTCATATTACTACTGAAATGAAAAGCACCATAATTCATTTTATCATAATAATTTGTTGCTATAGGTTACCTCCTATCCCAAACTACAGATCTCACTGAAGACCAGGAAAGTTCAACATCACCGTGTTTCAGGAAAGAAATAACAGTGAAATGAAGCCAGACCTTAATCCAATAAACATCATTGTTTTGGTGATCAACAGCCTCGGCCTTATTTTGACAGTACCGGCCATCTGTGGACTGTTCACTGTGGTACGTACGTCCCAGCTGACACTTCTGTGTTTCTGTCTGTGTGTGAAGGACATTTAGGGTCTTTGAAAGTGTCAGGTGTGATGTGTGACAAAAGAGTGTCAGCAAGAATGAAAGGAAAGGTGGACAAGACAGTGGTGAGACCAGCAATGTGGTCTGGTTTAGAGACAGTGGCACTGAGACAAAGACAGGAGGCAGAGCTGGAGGTAGCAGAGCTGAAGATGTTGAGGTTCTCTCTGGGAGTGACGAGGATGGATAGGATCAGGAATGAGGACATCAGAGGGACAGCTCATGTTAGATGGTTTGGAGAAGAAGCCAGGGAAGCCAGATTGAGATGGTTTGGACATGTTCAGAGGAGGGACAGTGAATACATTGGTAAAAGGATGCTGAGGTTAGAGCTGCCAGGAAGGAGGCCTAGAGGAAGACCAAAGAGGAGGTTCTTGGATGTAGTGAAGGAGGACATGAGGATAGTTGGTGTGGGTGAGGAGGATACAGAGGATAGGGTTAAATGGAGGCAGATGATTGGCTGTGGAGACCCCTGAAGGGAGCAGGCCAAAGGAGAAGAAGAAGAAGAAGAAGCAGAGCTGAAGCAGGTATCAGGGCTAGGAGAACTGGATGTTTCTAATGAGATTGTCAGTCAACTTTGATTAATATGTATTTGAAAAGGAAAGAAAACAGGGGCCTCTCAAAGTGGGAAACAAAGTCGAGGTAAGGGATTGGTTTTGTCAGGACTTCTGCCCTGGTCCTGTCGTCTTCCTCCAGTCTCCTTCAATCCACCGGATGTTATTGGACTTTCTCAGATCCACCTGCACATCTGTCATCCACGTCTCATTTTCCTTGCCAGATCATCATCATAGACCAGGCCAGTCTCTCCAGTCACTTCTTAGATTATCATGTTGACTCTGGTTCTTGCCATTTCCCTGTTACTGGATTGGGTTGGTTCAGATAACCTGGAACCATCCCTTAGTTATACTGCTATAGGCCTAGACTGTCTAAAGACTCTCCATCAGTGCACTGAGTTCCCCTCCCTTTCCTTCCCCTCTCCTCCCCCCTCACATGTATATTTCACCATTGAATGTCACTAACCTTGTGCTCTCTCTCTCTCTCTCCCCTAGTTTGTGCTCTCTCCCTCTCTCTCTCTCTGTTCTCTCTCTCTGTACCTTCTGCAGGTGTCCCTGGTCCTGGAGCTGTATATTGCTGATGTGCAGTTACTGGTCCCACCAACCTGCAGTGTCTATTTGTTGTTTATTGTTGCTGTTCTTTTCTCTCTCTTCTATCCACTCACCCCAACCGGTCGAGGCAGATGGCCGCCAAAACTAAGAGTCTGGACTGCTGGAGGTTTTTGCTTCCGTTAAAGGGAGTTTTTCCTCTCCACTGTCACCAAGTGCTGCTCATAAGGGATTTGTTGGGATTTTAGTTTTAGTTTTTGTAAAATGCCTTGAGTTGATTGTATTGTGATTTGGCGCTATACAAATAAAACTGAATTGAATTGAATTGAATTGAATGGAATTGAATTAGTGTCCACACTTGTTCATCATGTTGACAGCTGCTTTTTTAATTTTTACCCATGTTCCCCTGCAGGTGCGAAATGATCACGTCGTTCCGATCTACGTCATCAACCTCCTCATCTCTGACCTCATCCAGATGTGCTGTATGATCATGAGAGTTAAAGGCTTCTCCTTTTATTTTTACACCCTTGATGTGATGGCCCGTGCTGGCTTCATGATGTGTGTGGCCCTGGAAAGGTGAATATCTGTCTCTCCAGGATGTGAATACTGTTTCATCAGGAATGTGCTGTATGATGATGCCCACACTATTTATGTATTTGTGTTTTATTTCAGGTATTTGGTCATCGCCTGGCCACATTGGTACCAATTCAAACGAAGTGTCACAGTGTCTGTGCTGATTTCTCTCATAGTCTGGCTGTGTCCTTTTGTCACTTACTTAATTCAATATTTTTTATTTGGCATGTCCATCATCTGCACCACCATTTTCCTCCTTCCCTTCCCTGTGCTCGTCTTCTCCCTGGTTGGAACCCTCAAATCTCTGTCTGCTGCCATCTCAGTCTCCTCTGAGGAGAAACGCCAAATAGTGGGAGCTGTGGTTTTGGTCCTGTGTAGTTACATGCTGCTGTCTGTGCCCGTCATCATTTTCTACCACTTTTTTGGAGGCAATCCTGCCCTTTCTCGTGTCTTTACAATTTCCAGCTCGTTCAGTCCCCTCCTAGACTTGGCCCTGTATGTTTTCATGGGCAAAGGGGCCACAGACAAGCTGAGAGCTTTGCTGTGTTGTTGCAGGAAGGAAACCCAACGACCAAAGCAGCAGGTCCTGACTGTGAGTGGTGACAGAACAGGGACAGTCAGCTCCATGTGAGCAGAGAAGCAGGAGAGACAGAAAAGTGTAAGAATATTTGAACCCACTATGTTATTCAACAGCTCACTTCCTCTTTCTTTGTGTTCCATATTTGATTTGAAATATTCACTCATGTAATCAATAGTTTTTATAGAAAATGCATCTCATGTCCTTTGGGTTTTCTAGTTTTGCCGACACATTGTAGCTGCTTTTTCTTTATTAATATTCACTCTGTCATATTCATTATTGGATTGTTTGTATGTGGAAGTCAGATAAAGTGAAACTACTTCATACTTTATATTCTTCATTGGTTCCTGATGTTTAATTCATGTTTTGAACCTGGTGGTTTTGTCAGTTATGAAGTGAATAAACCCAGTTTTCCCTCCATCCTGTGTCTTTGTGCTGTCTGCGTCTGGGTCCACAGCTGATTATCACACACAGGTTGTGACAGTGCAGTTTTTGTGTAACACCTGTGAAGTTGTCCAACAGCACTGAACAGCCGTCATCATGCAGAGACACTGGGCCGTGGCTTTTTATAGCCCCTGTACAATAATGTTCTCACACGTATCTGAACCATCATCACTGTGATATCTGTCATCGTCATCATCATCACACATAAGAAAGACGATCATCGATCACTGTGTAACGCTCATATTGAAAAGGACCCAGCAGAGTCCAAACTACAGCGACTTCTAAGTCATGGATACATTTTGAAACCAGCTGTGATGAAGCATCAGTCTGTTCTTTGTGGCTTCTCTGTTGATGCTGTTCTAGCTCACAGGAGCTACTGACTAAATCTGACTTCATCAACTAAAATGCGACTTCAGGACTGGGAGAACTGGATGTTTAGGTTACTCATCACCGACCTCCCGTTTCTGAATCCTGTAAAAATGAAGGACACTAGGAAAGTGCTCCTAGCTAAGTCTCTTTCTACTTCCCTGTTTTTGACCAGGACTACTGTTTTTTGTGTAACGGATATCTTGTGGAGAAGTTCCTTTTTGTATTCAGGCCCGACTAGATTCGGCTTGATCTTGTTTTTGACTTAAGAATGTTTTGAGATCCCTATCATGGGAGTTTTTGATTTTCTAATGCCTGTTGTTGATCCACACCAATAAGACAAACCCGACTCATCAACACCATATACTGGTCATTGCCATTAATTTACAGTTTGTACCAATAAATGACTCTTCATTCTAATTCTGAGTTCTGTGTGGGTGATGTGTGCTCCTGACCATCTCCTGGTTCATGACAGTTGTATTGGGAAAAAAAGGTCACAAATCCAATAAAAACAGAAAATGGTGTAACCCATTAGGTTATTTCATCAATACACCCCAGGCTTATTTGTCTTTCTAGGCTGCAATTTGTTTTGAAAAGCATTTCGCTGGTTGGTTTTAATATGCCTAGCTAACTACAGGTAAACTATTTACTACTGTCCGTGAATGTAACACAGTTTGATTGAAGTGTAGCGTTTGCACGAGGCGAACCGGTTTATCCTCGACCTCCTATTGGTCAATTTAGAGGCACGTTAAGATTCTCGTAATGTGATTGGCTGAGGCCGGGACTACTGCACGGAGACGTCAGGCTGCTGAGGCTCGGTCGCTCCGTCAGTTATGGATTTATTCTTACATAACACGCAGTACTTTCCATACTGGACTGGGACGACCCATAAACTGGACTCTCTGAGCCTTTGAACACCCAGAGTTTTCCCTCTTTTCCGGCTTTTCGCTGTGAAGAGCGAGACTTAGGACCCGACGTGGAGGTTCGGTGGATGCTAACGTTACGCTAATCGCCGGGTCGCTGCCCTCGGACATGTAGCTTTATTCCCTCTTCTGTTTTCCTCCAGTGTGGACGAAAGGACTTTGAGTTAAATGACGGGGACCAGGTAAAACCAGGTGCGTCGTTGGACAGTTCACAGATTCCGCTGGAACAGTTTGAGAAGCCGCTTTGCCGCCATGGAGGACCGCTTGGCCCTGGAGTCCTGGGTGAGTAACCCCGTAGCGGTCTGTCACCATCACACGTGACCCAACGCGCTCCAGCAGTCGTCAGCCATTTTTATTGAGAAGATGTCAACAATGAATATGACATTAGAAATGACCGAGAAAGAATTGACTAAACAAAAACAATAATAGGACATCAATAAGGAGAGTCCGTATATAGTGACAGATTCATTTTATTTTATAGAGACTGGGTGGATAAGGGAGTGTGGGCTGTAATCCATTAAAGGACGCCAAAGGCACAATATTGGAATATAAAGATTTTAAAAACAAATTTAACTTGCGTTGTAATTACAAAAAATATACTGTAGTAATTAACTCCATTCCTGCAGCTGTGATAAATTTGATAAAAGCACGTGTTCTATATTCTTCTGTAATTCCTGCCCTTCTTGCTGTGTTTATAGGAAACTATTGCTTTTAGATATAACCTCATTTTATGAGCACCTGAATGTTTTCCCCTCCTGTCAGAAGAAAAGTCCCAAGGCAGCTTCATTTCATTTACATATTTGGATACCTCCTCAAGGATTTCTTTTCCTGTGATTATGCCATGCATTGATTTTAATCCCAAAAGTTCCTCTGTAAGGCACAGACTCTAGTCCACTCCACGGATGAAGATTTACAGCTGGGCAGTATCAGATGTGTTGCTGCTCTCATCCACATCAAGAGAGTATGCGATAAAATCTTTTCCCTTTTCCATCAGCTGTTTGTATAGATTGGTGGCGAGCTCACATGAATGCTCAGCCACGGTGTTTCTGCTCAGGCTCACGTTTAAAAATGTTTGCTTTTTATCTGGGCGCACAATGTCACAAACTTTGACCATGCACTTTTTGACAAACTCTCCCTCATTAAAGGGTCGGGCAGATTTTGCAATCTCTGGTACCACAGTAAAACTAGCCTTCACAGCAGCCTCACTTTGTGATTTTGCTTTTGTGAACATAGTCTGCCGTGAAACCAGACTTTTTTTCATCTCCTCTACCTTCTGGAGCTTGTGCTTTACGTCCAGGTCCTTGTAACTTGTCGTGGTGTTTCGTTTCGTAGTGTCTTTTTAGGTTGTATTCTTTTGTTACAGCCATGGTGGCTCCGCACACACGACAAACAGGTTTGTCCTTTACATTTGTGAATATATAATCTGCCCCCCACCTGTCTTAAAAGCTCCAGTTTTTCATCTTTCGTTTGGCCATTTTTGGGGAGGGGTAGATTAAGTTTGTCTGAGGTGACTGGTAGCATGGATGCTAATGATTGCCAACAGAAAAGGAGGGGGTGTTTGGCGGTCTCGACTGATGCACTAACGCACTAACATTCTGGGATTTGTAGTATTCGAGGATGTATACGCTATATACTGGTGGGCCAGCTCTAATACACATTTCATATGATCTCGCGGGCCAAATATAATTACACCCGCAGGCCTGAGTTTGACACCTGTGGTCTACAGAATATTTCAGCGATTACTCTAGTATATACAGTGGGTACGGAAAGTATTCAGACCCCATTTTTCACTCTTTGTGTCATTGCAGCCATTTGCCAAAATCAAAAGAGTTCATTTTATTTCTCATTAATGTACACTCAGCACCCCATCTTGACAGAAAAAAACAGAAATGTAGAAAGTTTTGCAAATTTATTAAAAAAGAAAAACTGAAATATCACATGGTCATAAGTATTCAGACCCTGTGCTCAGTATTGAGTAGAAGCACCTTTTGAGCTAGTACAGCCATGAGTCTTCTTGGGAATGATGCAACAAGTTTTTCACACCTGGATTTGGGGATCCTCTGCCATTCTTCCTTGCAGATCCTCTCCAGTTCTGTCAGGTTGGATGGTGAACGTTGGTGGACAGCCATTTTCAGGTCTCTGCAGAGAAGCTCAAGTGGGTTTAGGTCAGGGCTCTGGCTGGGCCAGTCAAGAACGGTCACAGAGTTGTTGCGAAGCCACTCCTTTATTTTAGCTGTGTGCTTAGGGTCATTGTCCTGGTGAAAGGTGAACGTTTGGCTCAGTCTGAGGTCCTGAGCACTCTGGAAAAGGTTTTCTTCCAGGATATCTCTGTACTTGGCCACATTCATCTTTCCTTCAGTTGCAACCAGTCGTCCTGTCCCTGCAGCTGAAAAACACCCCCACAACATGATGCTCCCACCACCATGTTTCACTGTAGGGATTGTATTGGGCAGGTGATGAGCAGTGCCTGGTTTTCTCCACACATACCGCTTAGAATTAACGCCAAAAAGTTCAATCTTGGTCTCATCAGACCAGAGAATCTTATTTCTCATAGTCTGGGAGTCCTTCATGTGTTTTTTGGCAAACTCTATGCGGGCTTTCATGTGTCTTGCACTGAGGAGAGGCTTTTGTCGGGCCACTCTGCCATAAAGCCCCGACTGGTGGAGGGCTGCAGTGATAGTTGACTTTGTGGAACTTTCTCCCATCTCCCTAGTGCATCTCTGGAGCTCAGCCACAGTGATCTTTGGGTTCTTCTTTACCTCTCTCACCAAGGCTCTTCTCCCACGATTGCTCAGTTTGGCTGGACGGCCAGGTCTAGGAAGAGTTCTGGTCATCCCAAACTTTTTCCATTTGAGGATTATGGAGGCCACTGTGCTCTTAGGAACCTTGAGTGCTGCAGAAATTCTTTTGTAACCTTGGCCAGATCTGTGCCTTGCCACAATTCTGTCTCTGAGCTCCTTGGGCAGTTCCTTCGACCTCATGATTCTCATTTGCTCTGACATGCACTGTGAGCTGTAAGGTCTTATATAGACAGGTGTGTCCCTTTCCTAATCAAGTCCAATCAGTTTAATTAAACACAGCTGGACTCCAATGAAGGAGCAGAACCATCTCAAGGAGGATCAGAAGAAATGGACAGCATGTGAGTTAAATATGAGTGTCCCTGCACAGGGTCTGAATACTTATGACCATGTGATATTTCAGTTTTTTAATACATTTGCAAAACTTTCTACATTTCTGTTTTTTTCTGTCAAGATGGGGTGCTGAGTGTACATTAATGAGAAATAAAATGAACTTTTTTGATTTTGGCAAATGGCTGCAATGACACAAAGAGTGAAAAATTTAAAGGGGTCTGAATACTTTCCGTACCCACTGTATATACTCAAGTAATATATATATTACTTGAGTATATATAATACCATTGTGTAATGCATGATAGACACAACAGGTTACCTTGAAATGTTTTTACCTTGTGTCGGCTCTGCTGGGTGAGCCACCTGTTTGTTTCACAACTGGATGCGTTCAGATATTGCAGCATTGACAAAGTGCTGTTGTGGTACACCAGTTTCACTTTACAATACACACATTGTACAGTGTTCTCATTGTTTTTAAATTTGAAATGATCCCAAACTTTGGGCATTTTCTGCCTGTTATAGACGGTTTCGCTCTCTGCCATAGCGCCAAGTTTTGATAGTGAAATGCGTTGTGCAACATGATTATGGTCCATGTACAACAATGATCCCTTGGTGGAGCAGGTCCGATAACACAAGTCATAGTATTCAAATGAATCTTCAAGTCAAAGAATTTCCTCGATTTCCTCGTCAGTTTCATAGAATGCGTATCTTTCACTTTGTCGTGTGCGTCATTATCAATAATGGTCTTTCCTGCTGAGTGTGTGTGTCGTTCTGATGTTCCATGCATATGTTGGTACCTGCCCACTTTTTCCCTCTTCATCAGATGAGATGTAGATAATCAGGAACCTGTGTGTCATCACACACAATATATTATGGTCTGTGTGGCTGCAGAGAACACAACACCACACTTTGTCGTCCTCAACGTTTCAAAGGTAAATTTTATATGACATTACTTTTTTATTCTAGTGTAGCTGCATTGGTTCTATTGCTCTGATAGTACAACTGATACAAATATTTAGAAATCAGTAAGTTTACATTTGCCATGTATTTCTAAGATAACAGAATTAAATGTGTAGTCTGTGGCACAAAGCTGGGGACCTGTGTACTATTCACCTGAGCTGGACAATCATTAAGTTTGATTTCATTTGTTTTCTATTTTGTGTTAAATATAATTTTGATCCCTGGGAAATTAAAGTTCTGTTTCTAACTGTGTACGGAGAAAAGTATAAATAATAAAAACATGGTAAAAATAAAATATATGAGAAGTAAAACTTAGAAAAAGCTAAAGGTGAAATTGTATGTTCCTATTTAGAGATATAATATGTGATGTTTATAAAAAGAGAAATTCAAACAATGATGCAAATGAAGATGCAAATTCATTCAAAGTGAGTGAACAATAGAATAATAGAATTACAGTCATACTGTGGTTAAACTGGACACATTTTTCTTTTTTTAATTACATTTAGTTTTGATGTAGGAAACATGAATATATGAAAAAAACTGTTAAATATTAGTTTTAATGGATTCTTCCACCATTACTGTAATTGCTTATTTCATGATGATCATGTTTTAGTGTGAGGTTGATGTAGTATTAATAATTTGAAAATTATTATTTTAAATTTCATATTTAAAGCTGCATTGGTTCTAATATGAATCTATCTAAAGTAAATACATTTAAAAATTAATATGATTTTAACTTTTTTCTGTAAATATTTTTGTCCAATTTCTAACAAGAATACCAGAAATAACTGTGTAGACTGTCACAAATCTGGGGACCAGTATAGCTGCTATTGACCTCAGCTGTCAAATCAGGTTCTTTGGATTTTCTCTTTCCTGTTAAAGAAAATGTTGTTGTGTATAAAATAATGAGGATCTGGTTGTGTAACAAAGAAACAACTTTCTATAGAAGCATATAAAACAGTCACATCAAAAAATGCAAACAAACATGCAAATGAAGATGGAAAGTGATGAGCAATGACAGCAGCTATGGACAGTAGATGCAGATTAAATCAAATAAAGACGGGGCTTTAAAGGACGATGTTCTTTGGAAATATCAGAAATGATCCGATTTTTACAACTGATACAAAATGTTTTCAATGATATTAAACCAATTTCCTGTCACATTTCCAGTTATTTGTTGTATATTAGAAAGAGAAGCACCTTCATTGATATGACCACAATATATTTCTTGTTATAGGTTACCTCCTATCCCACCACAGATCTCACTGAAGAATGGGGGATTTCAACAACACCACCGTTTATCACAACAACAGCTACAGTGAAACTGATTCAAGAAATATGATTCTCTTTTACGTGCATTGTACCGTCATCGGCCTCGGTCTTCCTCTGACCCTGCTGGCCATCTCTGCTCTGATTTCTCTGGTACCAACATCACAGCTGACACTTGTGTGTTTCTGTCTGTGTGTGAAGGACATTTAGGATCTTTGCAGAGGTGAAGCAGGTATCAGGGCTGGGAGAACTGGATGTTTCTAATGAGACTGACTATAATTCTGGGCTAAACCTCCATGTAAATACACAATTAAAAGAGATTTTTATTAAAATACACAGATTATTCATATGCTCAGTTCCCTGTACCTGCCCACCTCATGTGTTTCCTTATATCTGTACCCAAACCTGACAGGATTTATTCATCTTAAATGCAACAATAATAAAATGTCATAGTGTGTTAGACTCACCATACGTTTGCCTGATTATCTAAATCTCTGGTGATGCAAAGGGCTTGTGTTTTACAAATGATTGTAAAACCTGAACAGCTGCCATTTTTATTTTTATCCATGTTCTCCTGCAGGTACGTGATGACCACGTTGCTCCCATCTTTGTTATAAACCTTCTCATCTCTGACCTCCTTCAGATCTGCTACATGATCATATCAGTTGCAAGCCCGAAGCAGGTGATGCAATTGCAAATTGTTTACTGGACTTCTCTGATGGCCAGCATTGGCTTCATGATGTGTGTCGCCCTGGAAAGGTGAATATCTGTCTTTTCCAGATGTCTTTGTACCTTCATGTGTCTGACAGCTTCTGTTTCATCAGCACATTTTTCTGAAATATGCTGAGAGTCAGAAATGTCCTGTATGATGATGTCCAGACTGATGGATGTGTTTATCTTGTGTTTCAGGTGTTGTCTCATCACCTGGCCCCTGTGGTATCGCATCAACAGGAGTGTTAAAGTCTCTGTGTTGATTTGTGTCATAGTCTGGTTGTTTCCTTTGGTCCCTTTCACATTTGTTAAGTGGACTTCCTTTAGCACATTTTCCACCTTTTTCCTCCTTCCCTTCCCTGTGTTCGTCTTCTCCCTGGTTGGAACCCTCAAATCTCTGTCTGCTTCCATCTCAGTCTCCTCTGAGGAGAAACGACGAATAGTGGGAGCTGTGGTTTTGGTGTTCCTCATATACGTGATGCTGTTCCTGCCCTTTATCATTTACTTATTGCCAAACACATATTATCCTTCTCTCTATCTTGTCTCTTTCACCTTTATCAGGCTGAGTCCTATTGCAGACTTGGTCCTGTATGTTTTCATGGGCAAAGGGGCCACAGACAAGCTGAGAGCTTTGCTGTGTTGTTGCAGGAAGGAAACCCAACGACCAAAGCAGCAGGTCCTGACTGTGAGTGGTGACAGAACAGGGACAGTCAGCTCCATGTGAGCAGAGAAGCAGGAGAGACAGAAAAGTGTAAGAATATTTGAACCCACTATGTTATTCAACAGCTCAGTTCCTCTTTCTTTGTGTTCCATATTTGATTTGAAATATTCACTCATGTAATCAATAGTTTTTATAGAAAATGCATCTCATGTCCTTTGGGTTTTCTAGTTTTGCCGACACATTGTAGCTGCTTTTTCTTTATTAATATTCACTCTGTCATATTCATTATTGGATTGTTTGTATGTGGAAGTCAAATAAAGTGAAACTACTTTATATTTAGTTTCATGTGTGTTTTTAATCTGGTGTCAGTTCACAGTGAACATGTGTCAAAGTCTGGATGATCCCTCCTGTGGAAGCCCACATTAAAGCTGAGTGATGATTGTAGGCATGTTGGGTTGGAAAACTGGGCCGTTTGCTCAGAGACACTTTGGTGGCCAGTGATTTTCATGTTCCTGCATTTTCATCTTGTGTTTCATATGAGACACGTTTCTGTTTTCTACCAGATCAACAATACACAATTACACAGACAGAGAATTGATCAGACTCATTCTTTTCATCGATTTATAAATCCTCACATACGCCTGTTTCTCTGTGGAACTGGGTCCATGACATTTATAAATCCTCACATTTATCATCTTTAAAACATCTGCTGTGATGAAGAACATAAAACAATATAACATGTAGTTTGTATAGTTGATATAATAATGATCTATGGAGTCACGTCTTTTTAAATTAGGCTGTTTAACAAATTATTGATTCATTAATATGTTTTCCATCTTTCATATTGTGAATTTCATAATGTTGTTTAAAGGCATTTTTATTGACCTGTTTTGTGTTGTATCATATGTTGCTGGGATTGTTTGTGTGTTTTTCGCTTTGTCGTGTGCGTCATTATCAATAATGGTCTTTCCTGCTGAGTGTGTGTGTCGTTCTGATGTTCCATGCATATGTTGGTACCTGCCCACTTTTTCCCTCTTCATCAGATGAGATGTAGATAATCAGGAACCTGTGTGTCATCACACACAATATATTATGGTCTGTGTGGCTGCAGAGAACACAACACCACACTTTGTCGTCCTCAACGCTTAAAAGGTAAATTTTATATGACATTACTTTTTTATTCTAGTGTAGCTGCATTGGTTCTATTGCTCTGATAGTACAACTGATACAAATATTTAGAAATCAGTAAGTTTACATTTGCCATGTATTTCTAAGATAACAGAATTAAATGTGTAGTCTGTGGCACAAAGCTGGGGACCTGTGTACTATTCACCTGAGCTGGACAATCATTAAGTTTGATTTCATTTGTTTTCTATTTTGTGTTAAATATAATTTTGATCCCTGGGAAATAAAAGTTCTGGTTCTAACTGTGTACGGAGAAAAGTATAAATAATAAAAACATGGTAAAAATAAAATATATGAAAAGTAAAACTTAGAAAAAGCTAAAGGTGAAATTGTATGTTCCTATTTAGAGATATAATATGTGATGTTTATAAAAAGAGAAATTCAAACAATGATGCAAATGAAGATGCAAACAGATTCAAAATGAGGTCGGCTGTGAACAATAGAAGTACAGTCATACTGTGGTTAAATACTCGTGTTGTTTTTGATCAGAATGTTCTTATAATCTATGTAGTCGGACAATAAAAACAAATGCAGTCTGATCCATCAGCCTCCATTAAACTGTGTGAACCTGCAGATTGAAATGTTTATTCAGAAATTAGAGCCATAAATAAATGGCATTCATTCATAAAACACTGTGATTAAAGCTGTTGCTGCTCACACAGCCACAGTGTTGGCACAGAGACTTATATACTAAATGTCTTTACTAAGAAGAAGACAGTCATTTACATTGTGTTTTCAGTTCTTTTGTCATATTACTACTGAAATGAAAAGCACCATAATTCATTTTATCATAATAATTTGTTGCTATAGGTTACCTCCTATCCCAAACTACAGATCTCACTGAAGACCAGGAAAGTTCAACATCACCGTGTTTCAGGAAAGAAATAACAGTGAAATGAAGCCAGACCTTAATCCAATAATCATCATTGTTTTGGTGATCAACAGCCTCGGCCTTATTTTGACAGTGCCGGCCATCTGTGGACTGTTCACTGTGGTACGTACGTCCCAGCTGACACTTCTGTGTTTCTGTTCTTGGACTTTCTCAGATCCACCTGTCCAGTTTTCCAGTTATCAGATGCTGTGTGTCCTTTTTTAATTGTGATCCATGTTCTCCTGCAGGTGCGAAATGATCATGTTGTTCCGATCTACGTCATCAACCTCCTTATTGCTGACCTCATCCATATCTGCTACATGATCGTGTTAGAGGTAGACCCTGAGAAGTTTCTTAATAGCATCGCCCCTGTGGTTTTTATACTTGATGTGATCGCCCGTGCTGGCTTCATGATGTGTGTGGCCCTGGAAAGGTGAATATCTGTCTCTCCAGGATGTGAATACTGTTTCATCAGGAATGTGCTGTATGATGATGCCCACACTATTTATGTGTTTGTGTTTTATTTCAGGTATTTGGTCATCGCCTGGCCACATTGGTACCAATTCAAACGAAGTGTCACAGTGTCTGTGCTGATTTCTCTCATAGTCTGGCTGTATCCTTTTATCCCTGTCATAGTTGTCATGTTTGTACAACACCTAAGCATCGTCTTCACCACCTTTTTCCTCCTCCCCTTCCCTGTGATTGTCTTCTCCCTGGTTGGAACCCTCAAATCTCTGTCTGCTGCCATCTCAGTCTCCTCTGAGGAGAAACGACGAATAGTGGGAGCTGTGGTTTTGGTCCTGTGTAATAACATGCTGCTGTCTGTGTTTGCAATATATATTTTTATTGTATTAGACTATTTTGTCAGTTTAAATCGTGCTCTGTCTGATTTCTTTACAATTTGCAGCTCGTTCAGTCCCCTACTAGACTTGGTCCTGTATGTTTTCATGGGCAAAGGGGCCACAGACAAGCTGAGAGCTTTGCTGTGTTGTTGCAGGAAGGAAACCCAACGACCAAAGCAGCAGGTCCTGACTGTGAGTGGTGACAGAACAGGGACAGTCAGCTCCATGTGAGCAGAGAAGCAGGAGAGACAGAAAAGTGTAAGAATATTTGAACCCACTATGTTATTCAACAGCTCAGTTCCTCTTTCTTTGTGTTCCATATTTGATTTGAAATATTCACTCATGTAATCAATAGTTTTTATAGAAAATGCATCTCATGTCCTTTGGGTTTTCTAGTTTTGTCGACACATTGTAGCTGCTTTTTCTTTATTAATATTCATTCTGTCATATTCATTATTGGATTGTTTGTATGTGGAAGTCAGATAAAGTGAAACTACTTTATATTTTATATTCTTCATTGGTTCCTGATGTTTAATTCATGTTTTGAACCTGGTGGTTTTGTCAGTTATGAAGTGAATAAACCCAGTTTTCCCTCCATCCTGTGTCTTTGTGCTGTCTGCGTCTGGGTCCACAGCTGATTATCACACACAGGTTGTGACAGTGCAGTTTTTGTGTAACACCTGTGAGGTTGTCCAACAGCACTGAACAGCCGTCATCATGCAGAGACACTGGGCCGTGGCTTTTTATAGCCCCTGTACAATAATGTTCTCACACGTATCTGAACCATCATCACTGTGATATCTGTCATCGTCATCATCATCATCATCATCACACATAAGAAAGACGATCATCGATCACTGTGTAACGCTCATATTGAAAAGGACCCAGCAGAGTCCAAACTACAGCGACTTCTAAGTCATGGATACATTTTGAAACCAGCTGTGATGAAGCATCAGTCTGTTCTTTGTGGCTTCTCTGTTGATGTTCTAGCTCACAGGAGCTACTGACTAAATCTGACTTCCAGTAAAATGAATCATGACGAAAATCAACGTTTGACAAGTGACATAAAAAAATTGTTTAATGTTGAAACATTGAACAGAAAAGTAACATCAGGAAACGTTTGTGTTATTGGAAAAAATGTCACAAGTTCAATAAAAATCGGAAACGACCATAAAATCCTGTAAGACTGAAAATAAGAATGAAGATGTTTCACAGTAATGAGCTGAGTGATGATACATTTTTAACTTGTTTAACACAGACTAGTTTCATTACTAGATTTTATATCATTGAAATTATGTTTCATAATTATTTTCTGTTTTTAATATTGAAATATTTGCTGTTTTATAGTATGTTGCAGTTAAATATGTTTTTCACTTTATCAATAATGGTCTTTCCTGCTGAGTGTGTGTGTCGTTCTGATGTTCCATGCATATGTTGGTACCTGCCCACTTTTTCCCTCTTCATCAGATGAGATGTAGATAATCAGGAACCTGTGTGTCATCACACACAATATATTATGGTCTGTGTGGCTGCAGAGAACACAACACCACACTTTGTCGTCCTCACCGTTTCAAAGGTAAATTTTATATGACATTACTTTTTTATTCTAGTGTAGCTGCATTGGTTCTATTGCTCTGATAGTACAACTGATACAAATATTTAGAAATCAGTAAGTTTACATTTGCCATGTATTTCTAAGATAACAGAATTAAATGTGTAGTCTGTGGCACAAAGCTGGGGACCTGTGTACTATTCACCTGAGCTGGACAATCATTAAGTTCTATTTCATCCTTTCTGACCGCCAGAGGGCGGTGCTGTAAGCACTGAATGTTCCCTTCGCGCATGCGCAGTTCGAGTATTTATACCAACAAAGTCACGTGTGACCCTGGATGACCCCCGGAGGTGATATATTCCGGCGTCATCCAAGGCTTTTTTCCTCTTTTCTTCTCGCGTGCGGTTCGCATGGTGGCCGATTGCTTTGCAAGCGGCACATTCCTTACCAGTTGCTGGGAGCCCCGTGACTCGAGTGGTTGGAGAAGCGGATTCGCCCTCCAGGGGCTGCGACTGTGGATTCGGGATTTTCCCGTTGTTACATTACCCGGGAGGTAATAATTGTACGCTCTTTCGCTGTGGGTGCACCGCAGCAGCAAAAGTTGTTTTCTGTTTGGAGTGCCGAATTTGTTGGTGACGGTGGCGTTTGCGCTCCCCTCTCCCATTGTTTCTTTTTCTCTCGGCATCGGACGCATTGTGCGTCCGCCTCGGTGAAAACGCCGTGGTTGTTTTTCGTTGGTGTTATCGCAGTGCTGGTGGTGACGGTAGCGTTCCCCCTCCCCTCTCCCACTGACTGTCGGCTGCATGGTTTGATTGCTCCGCCGCCATAGCGGTGTTTCATTTGCCAATATCACGGACATTTACTTGTGTTTTCCGCTGCGGCTAAACCGCCGCAGTTGTTTTTCTTTAACGACGCTACGCCTGTAGCCTCTGCTGGTGACGGCAGCGTTCGCGCTCCCCTCTCCCATTCTTCCTTTTGCTGCATCGTTTCTCCACTGGTCGGGACGATGTAGCTAGTTTCCTAATTATATAATAATATAAAAAAAAAAACAAAAAACAAAAGACACGGACTTCTACTGGTGACAGCAGCGTTCGCGCTCCCCTCTCCCATTTTTTCCTTTTGCTGCATCGTTTCTCCACTGGTCGGGACGATGTAGCTAGTTTCCTAATTATATAATAATATAACAAAAAAAAAAAAAACACAAAGGAAACGGGCCTCTACTGGTGACAGCAGCGTTCGCGCTCCCCGCTCCCACATCGGCTTTGCCACATCATTTCTCTCCTGCAGGTGAGTTGTGGTACCTGCTCTTTCTGTGAAAACAACAAGAAAAGGACGGCAGTGCACCCGCCTTCAGCCTCTATTGGTGACGGCAGCGTTCGCGCTCCCCGCTCCCACATTGGCTTTTGCTGTATCATTTCTCCCCTGCGGGTGAGTTGTTGTACCTGCCTTCTCTGTGAAAACAACAAGGAAAGGAGGGAAGTGCACTCACCTCAGCCGCCATTGGTGACGGCAGCGTTCGCGCTCCCCACTCCCAATTGGGTTACTGCATCGTCTCTACCTTGCGGGTGGGACGCTGTGTCAGGTTTTTCTTTGAAATAATAAAAAAAAAAAAAAAAAAGAGGGAGACATACAGTCAGCACTCTCAGCCGCTACTGGTGACGGCAGCGTTCGCGCTCCCCGCTCCCAGTTTCTGGCACTTGGATTACTCCCCTGGGCGGCAGTTGCAGCATCAGGAGCGTATCAGCCATTTGGTACTGGGGCAGACAGCAAAGCCTCAGCATGGAGGGAGCTCACTGCTGTGTGAACTGTGGTGACAGGCTTCAACCGGACGATGGGCACGACCTCTGCCCGGCCTGCCTCGGCCCGGATCACCTGAGGGAAGGGTTGTCGGACAACCCATGCATGAACTGCAGCTACCTGCCTCGGGCACAGAGGGTAGCCAGGTTGGCACTGCTGACACCGAGGGATGAGGGTGACCTCCCCCCCTCAGGACGAGTGGCGCTAGGGCCCCCTCGGCGGTCAAGGCGCCTGGCTGAGCCCGCAGTGACAACGGCCCCCCCTAGGAAGAGGACAAGGGTCGGACGGGGGCTTTCCTCGAGAGTTGACAGGCTGTCAGCTGAATTAGCGGAGATGAGATCTGCGTTCTTGACTCAACACGCAGACCCTCCAGCAGCGGCGGCAGTGCCACCCTCTCCGCCTGGGCCCAGTTGGGCCCCGGAGGAAGATGTCCTTTCATTGGCCGCCTCAGCTTCCCAGTTTACGGATGATGCTGAGGAAGGGCCCTCTCAGGCTTCAGGCCCGAGTTCGGTATCCTCTGGTCACAGCTCGGCGAGTACCACAGGGGACACTTCAATGCAAGACCTCATGCGCATGGCGCTGGGGTGCTTGAATATAGAGAGCCCACAGCAGGTGGACCCGAACCCCCAGAGTGCCTTCTTCAGGCGTGGGCGGCCTCCTACGGCCTTTGTTGTTCCCCCTTCCAGAGAATATCTGGAGGAGCTACATACCTGCTGGCGGGACCCAAGAGCCAGGTCTCGGCTTTCAGCAGATGGTCGAGTCCTAGCATCCATGCACAACGCAGCGGAGGCTGGCTTGGCACACATGCCAGCGGTAGAGCCAGCGGTGGCCTCCCTCATTGTGACACCTGAGGAGGCCCTGCGCCCCACTGTCCGGTGCCCGCGGCCCCAATGCCGGGTCACGGACGACCTGGTGACAAGGGCCTATGATGCTGGTGCGCGTGCTGGCCGCATGGGAAACTCACTGGCGCACCTGATGTTTGCCTTATCGGCTTCCTTGCCGGACACCACAGATGCGGCTTCCGCTGCGGCATTCAGCGATGCGGCATTGCAGACTTTTGCCCTTTTAACCCGTGAGCTGGGTAGGATGATGTCGTTTCTTGTCCAGACTCGGCGTCAGATATGGCTGGCACAGTCAGCTCTGACTGAGCAGTGTCGCAATGTCCTCCGTAGTGTCCCTGTGGAACCGGGACACTTGTTTGGGTCAGCCGCATCGGCAGCGCTGGAGCGCACCATTCAGGCTCGGGAGACCAGACAGCAGTTGTTGAGCCTCAGTAGACCCATGGCGCCCCCACCCACATTCAGAGTTCGGACAGCAGCTCCGAGGACCCGGCTGCCGCGTAGGAACCCCCATGCGACTGGTCCTTACCAGCATCAGCGGGCGCTGAGGGTGGGCAGGGGCTTTCGGGAGCAAGCCCGTCCTGAGCCAGAACAGCCTTGGGCCCAGCGTCCTCCCCGTCGCCCCCCCTTGCAAGCCCGGGGGGTCAGGCTGTTACCATACCTGGACGATTGGCTGGTCTGCGCCAAATCCCAGGCTCAGGCCACTCGGGACACGGCTCATCTGTTGTCCCACGTGGCCAGGTTAGGCTTCCGGGTCAATCCGGACAAGAGCTGTCTGATCCCCTCTCAGTCGGTAACCTTCATCGGGATGTCCTTGGACACAGTCTCCATGAGGGCTCGCCCAACCCCGACACGGGTGGGCGACATTCTTCGCCTGCTCCGCCACGTCAGGTGGGGCAGGTCGCTGCCCTACATCATGTTTCTCCGTCTTCTGGGCAAGCTAACCTCTGTCTCGCAGGTTGTTCATCTGGGCCTGCTGTACATACGCCCCCTTCAGAGATGGCTGAACGGCTTCCACCTGGATGCAGAGCGCCACAGGCGTCAGAGGCTCCGGGTATCAGGGCGGTGCCTTCGTGCCCTGGCTCCTTGGCGGCGCAGGGCCTACATGTCCAGGGGGGTCCCCATGGGCATTGTAGTGTCGCAGAGAGAAGTTGTCTCTACGGACGCTTGCCCCACAGGATGGGGAGCAGTGTGGCAACACAGGACGGCACAGGGGCAGTGGCCTGTCAGGGAACGCACCGACCACATCAATGTGTTGGAACTGCGAGCGGTGCATCGAGCCCTCGAGCACTTTTTGCCAGGTCTAAGGGGAAAACACGTGCTTATTCGGTCGGACAATACCTCGACCGTCTATCACGTCAATCATCAAGGGGGGACCAGGTCGGCGCAGCTTCCGAAGGCATCCTGGGACCTTTTGGTGTGGGCCGCACCACGCCTGGCCAGCCTGCGGGCAATATACCTACCAGGAGAGAGGAACCAGCTCGCAGACTACCTCTCTCGGCAGGTGCTCCCTCCAGGGGAGTGGCGGCTCCACCCGGAGGTGGTACACAACATCTGGGACCTCTACGGCAGGGCGGAGGTGGATCTGTTTGCCTCGCAGGAGTCGACGCACTGTCCCCTCTGGTTTTCCTTGATGGAGCCGACAGGCCCCCTGGGCCAGGATGCTCTAGCCCATCCCTGGCCCCGGGGTCTTTTGTATGCCTTCCCGCCGCTATCCCTTGTGGTTCCAACACTCCACAGGGTTCTTCGGGAGGGTCACAGACTGTTATTGGTGGCCCCCTTCTGGCCAGCACGGCCATGGTTCCCACTGCTGTGCGAGCTCTGTCGCGGCAGGCCATGGTGCCTTCCGCACAGGGCAGACCTTCTGTCCCAGCTGGGAGGGAGGATCTGGCACCCCAATCCTTGACGTCTCCAGCTGTGGGTTTGGCCGCTGCAGGGTCCGAACTGCAGCGGACAGTTCTCTCGGACCCTGTCTGGCAGACCATCCTGAACGCGAGGGCACTGTCCACTCGCCAGCAGTATGAGAACAGGTGGAAGCTGTTCGCACAGTGGTGTGTTGAGCGTGCGGAGGATCCGGTATCTTGCCCAGTGGTCACGATCCTGGATTTCCTTCAATCCCTCCTGGAGAGGGGCCGTTCCCCCTCTACCCTGAAAGTTTATGTGGCTGCGATATCATGTCACCATGTTTGGGTGGGCCACAATACGGTGGGACGTCACACACTGGTATCTCTTTTTCTGAAGGGCGCTCGGCGCTTGTGCCCTCCAACACGCCCACGTGCACCGGCATGGGACCTGCCGCTGGTACTGGAGGCCATGTGCAGGCCTCCTTTCGAGCCGTTGCTACAGGCGGAACTGAAGTGGGTATCTTGTAAAACTGCGTTTTTGCTGGCCATTACCTCTGCAAAACGCATCAGCGAGCTGCATGCCCTGTCTGTCAGTGACACATGCCTGAGATGGAGTCCAGACGGGTCTGGCGTTACGCTGTGGCCAAACACAGCCTTCCTTCCAAAGGTGCTGTCTGGTTCGCACCGCAATCAACCCATACAGCTTGCGCGGTTTGACCCCCCACCGGACAGGTGGGGACAGGCTGAGATTACTGTGCCCGGTACGCGCACTGCGGGCATACATGGCAGCTACAGCAGCGATACGAACAGCTGACCAGCTGTTCCTGTGCTATGGGGGACCTGAGAGGGGTCGCGCTCTCTCTAAGCAGCGCCTCTCCCACTGGATTGTCGAGGTCATCTCGCATGCCTACACGGCAGACAATCGCACCCTGCCGCAGAGCGTGACAGCTCACTCCACTAGAGGTGTCGCAACATCATGGGCGGCCTTGAGAGGAGTACCCTTGGCCGATATATGTGCTGCGGCTTCATGGACATCACCCAACACATTTTCCAGATTCTATAGGCTGAATGTTGTCACTCCTCAGCCGCTGGATGTGGTCCTCCGGACGGAGGCCTGGGGGCCCTCTCCGTGAGAGGGATGCTCAGGATTCTTCGTGACTTCGCTGGTATAAGTCATTCAGTGCTTACAGCACCGCCCTCTGGCGGTCAGAAAGGATGAAATAGAACGAAAGTTACGCATGTAACTACGGTTCTATGAATCCTGAATGACCGCCAGAGCTCTCTTGTCCCTCAGAATCCTCGCGTTCCCGCGAGAAGAATCTGTAGGAAAAGAGCCTTGGATGACGCCGGAATATATCACCTCCGGGGGTCATCCAGGGTCACACGTGACTTTGTTGGTATAAATACTCGAACTGCGCATGCGCGAAGGGAACATTCAGTGCTTACAGCACCGCCCTCTGGCGGTCATTCAGGATTCATAGAACCGTAGTTACATGCGTAACTTTCGTTTGATTTCATTTGTTTTCTATTTTGTGTTAAATATAATTTTGATCCCTGGGAAATTAAAGTTCTGTTTCTAACTGTGTACGGAGAAAAGTATAAATAATAAAAACATGGTAAATATAAAATATATGAAAAGTAAAATTTAGAAAAAGCTAAAGGTGAAATTGTATGTTCCTATTTAGAGATATAATATGTGATGTTTATAAAAAGAGAAATTCAAATGATGATGCAAATGAAGATGCAAACAGATTCAAAATGAGGTCGGCTGTGAACAATAGAAGTACAGTCATACTGTGGTTAAATACTCGTGTTGTTTTTGATCAGAATGTTCTTATAATCTATGTAGTCGGACAATAAAAACAAATGCAGTCTGATCCATCAGCCTCCATTAAACTGTGTGAACCTGCAGATTGAAATGTTTATTCAGAAATTAGAGCCATAAATAAATGGCATTCATTCATAAAACACTGTGATTAAAGCTGTTGCTGCTCACACAGCCACAGTGTTGGCACAGAGACTTATATACTAAATGTCTTTAATAAGAAGAAGACACATTGTGTTTTCAGTTCTTTTGTCATATTACTACTGAAATGAAAAGCACCATAATTCATTTTATCATAATAATTTGTTGCTATAGGTTACCTCCTATCCCAAACTACAGATCTCACTGAAGACCAGGAAAGTTCAACATCACCGTGTTTCAGGAAAGAAATAACAGTGAAATGGAGCCAGACCTTGATCCAATAATCATCACTATTTGGTGATCAACAGCCTCGGCCTTATTTTGACAGTACTGGCCATCTGTGGACTGTTCACTGTGGTACGTACGTCCCAGCTGACACTTCTGTGTTTCTGTCTGTGTGTGAAGGACATTTAGGGTCTTTGCAGAGCTGAAGCAGGTTTCAGGGCTGGGAGAACTGGATGTTTCTAATGAGACTGTCAGTCATCACTGATTAATATGGATTTGAAAAGGAAAGAAACAGAGGCCTCTCAAGGTGGGAAACAAAGTCAGGATTAGGGATTGGTTATTTTGGTTTTTGGACTCCTGCCCTGGTCCTGTCATCTTCCTCTAGTCTCCTTCCATCCACCAGATGTTCTTGGACTTTCTCAGATTCACCTGCACACCTGTCCTCCAGTTTTCATTTCCCTCATCAGATCTTCTGCCTATAGACCAGCCCAGTCTCCCCAGTCACTTCTTAGATTGTCATGTTGACTCTGGTTCTTGTCAGTTCCCTGTTTCTGGGCCTGGTTACCTGTAGATCCTGCTCATCATTATTTCTGTCAAACTCAGATCCCTGGACCTGCCTGCCTCATGTGCAGCCTCATCCCTGTGCCCCCAACATGGCAGGATTTATTCATCTTAACTCTGACAATAACAATCTGCAACAGTGTGTCAGAGATACTGACGATATTAAGAACATTTAGATTTTACGTGTGTTTGCTCAACGTGTTGCAAACGTGATCAGTGTCCACACCTGTTCATCATGTTGACAGTTCTTTGTAAGTTTTTGTCCATGTTCTCCTGCAGGTGCAAAAGGATCATGTTGTTCCGATCTACGTCATCAACCTCCTCATCTCTGACCTCATCCAGATGTCCTGTATGATCACAAACGTTGCAGTGCCCAAGTTTCTTAATGGCATCTTGTCTTATCTTTACATTCTTGATGTGATCGCCCGTGCTGGCTTCATGATGTGTGTGGCCCTGGAAAGGTGAATATCTGTCTCTCCAGGATGTGAATACTGTTTCATCAGGAATGTGCTGTATGATGATGCCCACACTATTTATGTGTTTGTGTTTTATTTCAGGTATTTGGTCATCGCCTGGCCACATTGGTACCAATTCAAACGAAGTGTCACAGTGTCTGTGCTGATTTCTCTCATAGTCTGGCTGTGTCCTTTTGTTGCTTTCTTAATGAATATTTTTACACCTGGGATGTACGTCTTCACCACCTTTTTCCTCCTCCCCTTCCCTGTGCTCGTCTTCTCCCTGGTTGGAACCCTCAAATCTCTGTCTGCTGCCATCTCAGTCTCCTCTGAGGAGAAACGACAAATAGTGGGAGCTGTGGTTTTGGTCCTGTGTAGTTACATGCTGCTGTCTGTGCCCGTCATCATTTTCTTCCTCTTTCTTAGGGACAATCCTGCCCTTTCTCTTGTCTTTGCAATTTCCAGCTCGTTCAGTCCCCTCCTAGACTTGGTCCTGTATGTTTTCATGGGCAAAGGGGCCACAGACAAGCTGAGAGCTTTGCTGTGTTGTTGCAGGAAGGAAACCCAACGACCAAAGCAGCAGGTCCTGACTGTGAGTGGTGACAGAACAGGGACAGTCAGCTCCATGTGAGCAGAGAAGCAGGAGAGACAGAAAAGTGTAAGAATATTTGAACCCACTATGTTATTCAACAGCTCAGTTCCTCTTTCTTTGTGTTCCATATTTGATTTGAAATATTCACTCATGTAATCAATAGTTTTTATAGAAAATGCATCTCATGTCCTTTGGGTTTTCTAGTTTTGCCGACACATTGTAGCTGCTTTTTCTTTATTAATATTCACTCTGTCATATTCATTATTGGATTGTTTGTATGTGGAAGTCAAATAAAGTGAAACTACTTTATATTTTATATTCTTCATTGGTTCCTGATGTTTAATTCATGTTTTGAACCTGGTGGTTTTGTCAGTTATGAAGTGAATAAACCCAGTTTTCCCTCCATCCTGTGTCTTTGTGCTGTCTGCGTCTGGGTCCACAGCTGATTATCACACACAGGTTGTGACAGTGCAGTTTTTGTGTAACACCTGTGAGGTTGTCCAACAGCACTGAACAGCCGTCATCATGCAGAGACACTGGGCCGTGGCTTTTTATAGCCCCTGTACAATAATGTTCTCACACGTATCTGAACCATCATCACTGTGATATCTGTCATCGTCATCATCATCATCATCACACATAAGAAAGACGATCATCGATCACTGTGTAACGCTCATATTGAAAAGGACCCAGCAGAGTCCAAACTACAGCGACTTCTAAGTCATGGATACATTTTGAAACCAGCTGTGATGAAGCATCAGTCTGTTCTTTGTGGCTTCTCTGTTGATGTTCTAGCTCACAGGAGCTACTGACTAAATCTGACTTCATCAACTAAAATGCGACTTCAGGACTGGGAGAACTGGATGTTTAGGTTACTCATCACCGACCTCCCGTTTCTGAATCCTGTAAAAATGAAGGACACTAGGAAAGTGCTCCTAGCTAAGTCTCTTTCTACTTCCCTGTTTTTGACCAGGAATACTGTTTTTTGTGTAACGGATATCTTGTGGAGAAGTTCCTTTTTGTATTCAGGCCCGACTAGATTCGGCTTGATCTTGTTTTTGACTTAAGAATGTTTTGAGATCCCTATCACGGGAGTTTTTGATTTTCTAATGCCTGTTGTTGATCCACACCAATAAGACAAACCCGACTCATCCACACCATATACTGGTCATTGCCATTAATTTACAGTTTGTACCAATAAATGACTCTTCATTCTAATTCTGAGTTCTGTGTGGGTGATGTGTGCTCCTGACCATCTCCTGGTTCATGACAGTTGTATTGGGAAAAAAAGGTCACAAATCCAATAAAAACAGAAAATGGTGTAACCCATTAGGTTATTTCATCAATACACCCCAGGCTTATTTGTCTATCTAGGCTGCATTTTGTTTTGAAAAGCATTTCGCTGGTTGGTTTTAATATGCCTAGCTAACTACAGGTAAACTATTTACTACTGTCCGTGAATGTAACACAGTTTGATTGAAGTGTAGCGTTTGCACGAGGCGAACCGGTTTATCCTCGACCTCCTATTGGTCAATTTAGAGGCACGTTAAGATTCTCGTAATGTGATTGGCTGAGGCCGGGACTACTGCACGGAGACGTCAGGCTGCTGAGGCTCGGCCGCTCCGGTCAGTTATGGATTTATTCTTACATAACACGCAGTACTTTCCATACTGGACTGGGACGACCCATAAACTGGACTCTCTGAGCCTTTGAACACCCAGAGTTTTCCCTCTTTTCCGGGTTTTCGCTGTGAAGAGCGAGACTTAGGACCCGACGTGGAGGTTCGGTGGATGCTAACGTTACGCTAATCGCCGGGTCGCTGCCCTCGGACATGTAGCTTTATTCCCTCTTCTGTTTTCCTCCAGTGTGGACGAAAGGACTTTGAGTTAAATGACGGGGACCAGGTAAAACCAGGTGCGTCGTTGGACAGTTCACAGATTCCGCTGGAACAGTTTGAGAAGCCGCTTTGCCGCCATGGAGGACCGCTTGGCCCTGGAGTCCTGGGTGAGTAACCCCGTAGCGGTCTGTCACCATCACACGTGACCCAACGCGCTCCAGCAGCCGTCAGCCATTTTTATTGAGAAGATGTCAACAATGAATATGACATTAGAAATGACCGAGAAAGAATTGACTAAACAAAAACAATAATAGGACATCAATAAGGAGAGTCCGTATATAGTGACAGATTCATTTTATTTTATAGAGACTGGGTGGATAAGGGAGTGTGGGCTGTAATCCATTAAAGGACGCCAAAGGCACAATATTGGAATATAAAGATTTTAAAAACAAATTTAACTTGCGTTGTAATTACAAAAAATATACTGTAGTAATTAACTCCATTCCTGCAGCTGTGATAAATTTGATAAAAGCACGTGTTCTATATTCTTCTGTAATCCCTGCCCTTCTTGCTGTGTTTATAGGAAACTATTGCTTTTAGATATAACCTCATTTTATGAGCACCTGAATGTTTTCCCCTCCTGTCAGAAGAAAAGTCCCAAGGCAGCTTCATTTCATTTACATATTTGGATACCTCCTCAAGGATTTCTTTTCCTGTGATTATGCCATGCATTGATTTTAATTCCAAAAGTTCCTCTGTAAGGCACAGACTCTAGTCCACTCCACGGATGAAGATTTACAGCTGGGCAGTATCAGATGTGTTGCTGCTCTCATCCACAGCAAGAGAGTATGCGATAAAATCTTTTCCCTTTTCCATCAGCTGTTTGTATAGATTGGTGGCGAGCTCACATGAATGCTCAGCCACGGTGTTTCTGCTCAGGCTCACGTTTAAAAATGTTTGCTTTTTATCTGGGCGCACAATGTCACAAACTTTGACCATGCACTTTTTGACAAACTCTCCCTCATTAAAGGGTCGGGCAGATTTTGCAATCTCTGGTACCACAGTAAAACTAGCCTTCACAGCAGCCTCACTTTGTGATTTTGCTTTTGTGAACATAGTCTGCCGTGAAACCAGACTTTTTTTCATCTCCTCTACCTTCTGGAGCTTGTGCTTTACGTCCAGGTCCTTGTAACTTGTCGTGGTGTTTCGTTTCGTAGTGTCTTTTTAGGTTGTATTCTTTTGTTACAGCCATGGTGGCTCCGCACACACGACAAACAGGTTTGTCCTTTACATTTGTGAATATATAATCTGCCCCCCACCTGTCTTAAAAGCTCCAGTTTTTCATCTTTCGTTTGGCCATTTTTGGGGAGGGGTAGATTAAGTTTGTCTGAGGTGACTGGTAGCATGGATGCTAATGATTGCCAACAGAAAAGGAGGGGGTGTTTGGCGGTCTCGACTGATGCACTAACGCACTAACATTCTGGGATTTGTAGTATTCGAGGATGTATACGCTATATACTGGTGGGCCAGCTCTAATACACATTTGATATGATCTCGCGGGCCAAATATAATTACACCCGCAGGCCTGAGTTTGACACCTGTGGTCTACAGAATATTTCAGCGATTACTCTAGTATATACAGTGGGTACGGAAAGTATTCAGACCCCATTAAATTTTTCACTCTTTGTGTCATTGCAGCCATTTGCCAAAATCAAAAAAGTTCATTTTATTTCTCATTAATGTACACTCAGCACCCCATCTTGACAGAAAAAAACAGAAATGTAGAAAGTTTTGCAAATTTATTAAAAAAGAAAAACTGAAATATCACATGGTCATAAGTATTCAGACCCTGTGCTCAGTATTGAGTAGAAGCACCCTTTTGAGCTAGTACAGCCATGAGTCTTCTTGGGAATGATGCAACAAGTTTTTCACACCTGGATTTGGGGATCCTCTGCCATTCTTCCTTGCAGATCCTCTCCAGTTCTGTCAGGTTGGATGGTGAACGTTGGTGGACAGCCATTTTCAGGTCTCTGCAGAGAAGCTCAAGTGGGTTTAGGTCAGGGCTCTGGCTGGGCCAGTCAAGAACGGTCACAGAGTTGTTGCGAAGCCACTCCTTTATTTTAGCTGTGTGCTTAGGGTCATTGTCCTGTTGAAAGGTGAACGTTTGGCTCAGTCTGAGGTCCTGAGCACTCTGGAAGAGGTTTTCTTCCAGGATATCTCTGTACTTGGCCGCATTCATCTTTCCTTCAGTTGCAACCAGTCGTCCTGTCCCTGCAGCTGAAAAACACCCCCACAACATGATGCTCCCACCACCATGTTTCACTGTAGGGATTGTATTGGGCAGGTGATGAGCAGTGCCTGGTTTTCTCCACACATACCGCTTAGAATTAACGCCAAAAAGTTCAATCTTGGTCTCATCAGACCAGAGAATCTTATTTCTCATAGTCTGGGAGTCCTTCATGTGTTTTTTGGCAAACTCTATGCGGGCTTTCATGTGTCTTGCACTGAGGAGAGGCTTTTGTCGGGCCACTCTGCCATAAAGCCCCGACTGGTGGAGGGCTGCAGTGATAGTTGACTTTGTGGAACTTTCTCCCATCTCCCTACTGCATCTCTGGAGCTCAGCCACAGTGATCTTTGGGTTCTTCTTTACCCCTCTCACCAAGGCTCTTCTCCCACGATTGCTCAGTTTGGCTGGACGGCCAGGTCTAGGAAGAGTTCTGGTCATCCCAAACTTTTTCCATTTGAGGATTATGGACGCCACTGTGCTCTTAGGAACCTTGAGTGCTGCAGAAATTCTTTTGTAACCTTGGCCAGATCTGTGCCTTGCCACAATTCTGTCTCTGAGCTCCTTGGGCAGTTCCTTCGACCTCATGATTCTCATTTGCTCTGACATGCACTGTGAGCTGTAAGGTCTTATATAGACAGGTGTGTGCTTTTCCTAATCAAGTCCAATCAGTTTAATTAAACACAGCTGGACTCCAATGAAGGAGCAGAACCATCTCAAGGAGGATCAGAAGAAATGGACAGCATGTGAGTTAAATATGAGTGTCACTGCAAAGGGTCTGAATACTTATGACCATGTGATATTTCAGTTTTTTAATAAATTTGCAAAACTTTCTACATTTCTGTTTTTTTCTGTCAAGATGGGGTGCTGAGTGTACATTAATGAGAAATAAAATGAACTTTTTTGATTTTGGCAAATGGCTGCAATGACACAAAGAGTGAAAAATTTAAAGGGGTCTGAATACTTTCCGTACCCACTGTATATACTCAAGTAATATATATATTACTTGAGTATATATAATACCATTGTGTAATGCATGATAGACACAACAGGTTACCTTGAAATGTTTTTACCTTGTGTCGGCTCTGCTGGGTGAGCCACCTGTTTGTTTCACAACTGGATGCGTTCAGATATTGCAGCATTGACAAAGTGCTGTTGTGGTACACCAGTTTCACTTTACAATACACACATTGTACAGTGTTCTCATTGTTTTTAAATTTGAAATGATCCCAAACTTTGGGCATTTTCTGCCTGTTATGGACGGTTTCGCTCTCTGCCATAGCGCCAAGTTTTGATAGTGAAATGCGTTGTGCAACATGATTATGGTCCATGTGCAACAATGATCCCTTGGTGGAGCAGGTCCGATAACACAAGTCATAGTATTCAAATGAATCTTCAAGTCAAAGAATTTCCTCGATTTCCTCGTCAGTTTCATAGAATGCGTATCTTTCACTTTGTCGTGTGCGTCATTATCAATAATGGTCTTTCCTGCTGAGTGTGTGTGTCGTTCTGATGTTCCATGCATATGTTGGTACCTGCCCACTTTTTCCCTCTTCATCAGATGAGATGTAGATAATCAGGAACCTGTGTGTCATCACACACAATATATTATGGTCTGTGTGGCTGCAGAGAACACAACACCACACTTTGTCGTCCTCAACGTTTCAAAGGTAAATTTTATATGACATTACTTTTTTATTCTAGTGTAGCTGCATTGGTTCTATTGCTCTGATAGTACAACTGATACAAATATTTAGAAATCAGTAAGTTTACATTTTCTAGCTTTCTAACAAGGGGAACCAGGAAATATGTAGACAGGGAAAAATCACATTTGATTTCATAATTTTTCTCTTCTGTTGAATAAAATGTTAAATTCTAAATATGCTTGTGCAGCAAACAAAGGTTGCTTTGTAGAATTCCATACAATGGAATCATATCAAAACAAATGCAAACAAACATGTAAATGAACATGCAAACTAGAAAACAATGTGGTCATCTACAAGGAAACAGTTAAACACGGGACTTTTAAAGTCTGTTTTTTTTTACAACTCAGATTTACTACATATTATATTAAATGTGTCTAATGATAACAGCAATTTACAGTATATTGCATTTTCATTCAATCATTTTACTACTGAAATGAAAAGCACTATAAGTCATTTTATCAGAGTAATTTCTTGTTATAAGTTACCTCCTGTCCCAAACTACAGATCTCACTGAAGAGCAGAAAATTTAAAAAGCAACGTGTCTCCTGAAAGCAATAACTTTGAAATGGAGCCAATTCCTACTCCAGTAGTGTCCGTGATGTGGATAGTTACCACCGTTGGTCTTCCGTTGACACTACTGGCCATCGGCAGTCTGTTTACTGTGGTGTGTGCATCACGACTCACACTTTGGACATTTAGAGACGTATCTCCTGAACTGCAGCTGTTCAACATGTTTACAACTGTTTTCTCTTTTTTTTTACCCATGTTCCCCTGCAGGTGCGAAATGGTCATGTTGCTCAAATCTTTGTCATCAACCTCCACATCTCTGACCTCATCAGGATCTGCTGCATTACTTATGGGCTGATTGAACCTGACTCCTTTAGGACTGACCCCTGTGATGTTATTTACTACGGTGCTCTGATGTGCAGTGTTGGCTTCATGATGTGTATTGCCCTGGAAAGGTGAATATTTTTATTTACAGGTTGTTTGTACTAGAAAACCATCAATACAAAACACCTTTATCACCTCCACAACACTATTAATGTGTTTATCTTGTGTTTCAGGTATTTGCTCATCGTCTGGCCGCTGTGGTACCGTTTGAACCGGAGTATCAGAGACTGTGTGTTACTTTGTGTCATAGTCTGGTTGATTCCTTTCATCCCGATGACAGTTTACTTTTTGAATTCTTTAGGCACAATCAGCATCTCTGTCACTTTTTTCCTCCTTCCCCTCCCTGTGTTCGTCTTCTCCCTGGTTGGAACCCTCAAATCTCTGTCTGCTTCGACCTCGGTCTCCTCTGAGGAGAAACGACGAATTGTGGGAACTGTGGTTGTGGTGCTGTTTAGTTACATGCTGCTGTTTGTGCCTGTAATCAGTTACTTAATCATATGCAGAGAAAGCTTTTGGCGATGTGATTCAGATCATGGTTTTTCTAATTTTGCTGGAATCTGTGTCATGTTCCATCCTCTGTTAAACTTGGTCCTGTATGTTTTCATGGGCAAAGGGGCCACAGACAAGCTGAGAGCTTTGCTGTGTTGTTGCAGGAAGGAAACCCAACGACCAAAGCAGCAGGTCCTGACTGTGAGTGGTGACAGAACAGGGACAGTCAGCTCCATGTGAGCAGAGAAGCAGGAGAGACAGGAAAGTGTAAGAATATTTGAACCCACTATGTTATTCAACAGCTCAGTTCCTCTTTCTTTGTGTTCCATATTTGATTTGAAATATTCACTCATGTAATCAATAGTTTTTATAGAAAATGCATCTCATGTCCTTTGGGTTTTCTAGTTTTGCCGACACATTGTAGCTGCTTTTTCTTTATTAATATTCACTCTGTCATATTCATTATTGGATTGTTTGTATGTGGAAGTCAGATAAAGTGAAACTACTTTATACTTTATATTCTTCATTGGTTCCTGATGTTTAATTCATGTTTTGAACCTGGTGGTTTTGTCAGTTATGAAGTGAATAAACCCAGTTTTCCCTCCATCCTGTGTCTTTGTGCTGTCTGCGTCTGGGTCCACAGCTGATTATCACACACAGGTTGTGACAGTGCAGTTTTTGTGTAACACCTGTGAGGTTGTCCAACAGCACTGAACAGCCGTCATCATGCAGAGACACTGGGCCGTGGCTTTTTATAGCCCCTGTACAATAATGTTCTCACACGTATCTGAACCATCATCACTGTGATATCTGTCATCATCATCATCACACATAAGAAAGACGATCATCGATCACTGTGTAACGCTCATATTGAAAAGGACCCAGCAGAGTCCAAACTACAGCGACTTCTAAGTCATGGATTCATTTTGAAACCAGCTGTGATGAAGCATCAGTCTGTTCTTTGTGGCTTCTCTGTTGATGCTGTTCTAGCTCACAGGAGCTAACTTACTAAATCTGACTTCCAGTAAAATGAATCATGACGAAAATGACAAGTGACATAAAAAAATTGTTTAATGTTGAAACATTATTGAACAGAAAAGTAACATCAGGAAACGTTTGTGTTATTGGAAAAAATGTCACAAGTTCAATAAAAATCGGAAACGACCATAAAATCCTGTAAGACTGAAAATAAGAATGAAGACGTTTCACAGTAATGAGCTGAGTGATGATACATTTTTTACTTGTTTAACACAGACTAGTTTCATTACTAGATTTTATATCATTAAAATTATGTTTCATAATTATTTTCTGTTTTTAATATTGAAATATTTGCTGTTTTATAGTATGTTTTTCACTTTATCAATAATGGTCTTTCCTGCTGAGTGTGTGTGTCGTTCTGATGTTCCATGCATATGTTGGTACCTGCCCACTTTTTCCCTCTTCATCAGATGAGATGTAGATAATCAGGAACCTGTGTGTCATCACACACAATATATTATGGTCTGTGTGGCTGCAGAGAACACAACACCACACTTTGTCGTCCTCAACGTTTCAAAGGTAAATTTTATATGACATTACTTTTTTATTCTAGTGTAGCTGCATTGGTTCTATTGCTCTGATAGTACAACTGATACAAATATTTAGAAATCAGTAAGTTTACATTTGCCATGTATTTCTAAGATAACAGAATTAAATGTGTAGTCTGTGGCACAAAGCTGGGGACCTGTGTACTATTCACCTGAGCTGGACAATCATTAAGTTTGATTTCATTTGTTTTCTGTTTTGTGTTAAATATAATTTTGATCCCTGGGAAATTAAAGTTCTGTTTCTAACTGTGTACGGAGAAAAGTATAAATAATAAAAACATGGTAAAAATAAAATATATGAAAAGTAAAATTTAGAAAAAGCTAAAGGTGAAATTGTATGTTCCTATTTAGAGATATAATATGTGATGTTTATAAAAAGAGAAATTCAAACAATGATGCAAATGAAGATGCAAACAGATTCAAAATGAGGTCGGCTGTGAACAATAGAAGTACAGTCATACTGTGGTTAAATACTCGTGTTGTTTTTGATCAGAATGTTCTTATAATCTATGTAGTCGGACAATAAAAACAAATGCAGTCTGATCCATCAGCCTCCATTAAACTGTGTGAACCTGCAGATTGAAATGTTTATTCAGAAATTAGAGCCATAAATAAATGGCATTCATTCATAAAACACTGTGATTAAAGCTGTTGCTGCTCACACAGCCACAGTGTTGGCACAGAGACTTATATACTAAATGTCTTTAATAAGAAGAAGACACATTGTGTTTTCAGTTCTTTTGTCATATTACTACTGAAATGAAAAGCACCATAATTCATTTTATCATAATAATTTGTTGCTATAGGTTACCTCCTATCCCAAACTACAGATCTCACTGAAGACCAGGAAAGTTCAACATCACCGTGTTTCAGGAAAGAATTAACAGTGAAATGAAGCCAGACCGTAATCCAATAAACATCATTATTTTGGTGATCAACAGCCTCGGCCTTATTTTGACAGTACCGGCCATCTGTGGACTGTTCACTGTGGTACGTACGTCCCAGCTGACACTTCTGTGTTTCTGTCTGTGTGTGAAGGACATTTAGGGTCTTTGCAGAGCTGAAGCAGGTTTCAGGGCTGGGAGAACTGGATGTTTCTAATGAGACTGTCAGTCATCACTGATTAATATGGATTTGAAAAGGAAAGAAACAGAGGCCTCTCAAGGTGGGAAACAAAGTCAGGATTAGGAATTAGTTTTGTCAGGACTCCTGCCCTGGTCCTGTCATCTTCCTCTAGTCTCCTTCCATCCACCAGATGTTCTTGGACTTTCTCAGATTCACCTGTCCTCCAGTTTTCCTTTCCCTTATCAGATCCTCTGCCTATAAACCAGCCCAGTCTCCCCAGTCACTTCTTAGATTATCATGTTGACTCTGGTTCTTGTCATTTCCCTGTTTCTGGGCCTGGTTACCTGTAGATCCTGCTCATCATTATTTCTGTCAAACTCAGATCCCTGGACCTGCCTGCTTCATGTGCAGCCTCATCCCTGTGCCCCCAACATGGCAGGATTTATTCATCTTAACTCTAACAATAACAATCTGCCACAGTGTGTCAGAGATACTGACGATATTAAGAACATTTAGATTTTACGTGTGTTTGCTCAACGTGTTGCAAACGTGATCAGTGTCGTCCACACCTGTTCATCATGTTGACAACTCTTTTTAAGTTTTTGTCCATGTTCTCCTGCAGGTGCAAAAGGATCATGTTGTTCCGATCTACGTCATCAACCTCTTCATCTCTGACCTCATCCAGATGTGCGCTATGATCGCAAACGTTGCAGTGCCCAAGTTTCTTAATGGCATCTTGTCTTATCTTTACATTCTTGGTGTGATGGCCCGTGCTGCCTTCATGATGTGTGTGGCCCTGGAAAGGTGAATATCTGTCTCTCCAGGATGTGAATACTGTTTCATCAGGAATGTGCTGTATGATGATGCCCACACTATTTATGTGTTTGTGTTTTATTTCAGGTATTTGGTCATCGCCTGGCCACATTGGTACCAATTCAAACGAAGTGTCACAACCTCTGTGCTAATTTCTCTCATAGTCTGGCTGTGTCCTTTTGTTGCTTTCATAATGTACATTTTTACACCTGGGATGTACAACGTCTTCACCACCTTTTTCCTCCTTCCCTTCCCTGTGCTCGTCTTCTCCCTGGTTGGAACCCTCAAATCTCTGTCTGCTGCCATCTCAGTCTCCTCTGAGGAGAAACGACAAATAGTGGGAGCTGTGGTTTTGGTCCTGTGTAGTTACATGCTGCTGTCTGTGTCCGTCATCATTTTCTTCCTCTTTCTTAGGGACAATCCTGCCCTTTCTCTTGTCTTTACAATTTGCAGCTCGTTCAGTCCCCTCCTAGACTTGGTCCTGTATGTTTTCATGGGCAAAGGGGCCACAGACAAGCTGAGAGCTTTGCTGTGTTGTTGCAGGAAGGAAACCCAACGACCAAAGCAGCAGGTCCTGACTGTGAGTGGTGACAGAACAGGGACAGTCAGCTCCATGTGAGCAGAGAAGCAGGAGAGACAGAAAAGTGTAAGAAGAAATGCAGCTAAACAAACATTTCAGAAGAGAAGAAAGGTGCTGCCTTCAGGGACAGAGTCACTAATAGATAAACACATGTGACAGTAGAGAACAGGAGGTTTTCATCATCTCAGTAGAACATCAGCTGCTGAAGGTTCAGGTTCTGTTTAAAAGGCTTTTCTCTGTGACAGTAGCAACCATGGTTCTAATTAGTTTTAGCTGCAAACTAATGTTATCTTTGTTAAACACACTATATTTCTCAATATTAAAAATTCTCTTTCATTATATTTGGTGTGCTCTCTTTTAAGAGATTCATACATCTGAAAGTTCATCTCATGTCTGAATGATTTTTACTTTCTCCTACACATTTTAATTTGATTGTTTACATCATGGTTTAGTTCATGTTTAGTTTTATGGGGAAATTAAAAAAACTATTTGAGTTCCTGACAGTTATTAAGACACTAAATGCAAATTGTGCCAAAGTTTATGTGAGCACTGTATGTTTTAGTCTTCACTTGTGCTCATGTCATTTTTGACTGGTTCGTTCAGGTCTTTCTTACATTGTTACCCTGATCATGCCTACAGTTGTGTATGTGTACTACAGGTATCTTGTCATGACATGGCAGCTCATCACAGCCTCTGTGGTCATGTCTTGTCTTTGTTATGGTCTGTGCTCTTTCCCTTGGATCTCCGTCTTGCTTCTCCAAAGCCCCATTTGTTTCCATCTTAGTCACCTGTGAAGAAAAAAAACAAGTAATCATGGAAGTTTTATGTTATGCAATTCTGTTCTGGCCCAGGAATATTCAGACTCAGCTGACACAGAGATCGACAGGGCGCTCAAACAAGTCCAGTCAAGTTTTCTGAAGGCACAATATCAATGACCCAATGACTCGCAGGCTTTATAGGCCAACAACGTCATAGTCTGAGCTGTCTGTGTAGACAGTGCTACTCATCCACTGTGTATTAGCACATAAGGAAGAACTTAATGGGGAAACCACTGGCAGGGACAAACAGTCACCTCTGGGCGTGTGAGAAGAGAAAATGCCTGATCCAGTACATGTCTCAGCTGGTGACAAAGCTCTCAGCCTGGGGAATATTCCAAACCAAGTCTGGACATGTTCTCTCTCAACACTCAGGTTATTAAGTGCCATTACTGTCTGGAATACAGGCTAATCATGGTAATGTCAGCTTTATTGCTTTATCAGTCTTATTTAATACTAGTGTTTCTCTCACTACCACAGGTTTACTCACAGGTCACAATAAGGTGAATACATTTGGGTCTTCAGGTGGCTGTCTAGTAGTTCAGTCCCTAAGTTTGACTGTGATTGTTGCATCACTTCCCACTGTCTGTTCTCACTCTACCATTGAGAACAAACGTAAGCACTTTGGTCTGTTTGCATCACGTCACAAACTGGACTTTTATTTGCAGGTTTAAATTAAAACACAACCCAAAGAAAAAGTGTTGGTTTGTCTTTGTTTAAGCCGCGTTAAACCAAACAAGGTTCTCATACTGTGCAGTAAACCAGGCACAGTTTGGAACGTGTTGAAGTTCCTGCATGTCAGCACTTGTCACATTACTCCAGACTGTGTCTTAGCACAGGAGAAAGCAGTACACTCTGGTGAGGGAACCACAGCCCTCCAGCTGTCTAAGGTAAGGTGTCTGTTGCTTTACTTGTCTTAATTTAGAGAATATCTAAAACATAAGACCTGTAAATATATTGAAACAAGGAATGTAAATGAAAATGTTTAGCTGAGGGCTGTTGGCGTATTCTTCCTTTAATGTTGCTGTGTGTGAAATACAAGTATCCAGCCGTGTGGGAATATAAATAAGTTGAGATAATAGCAAAAACATGCAGAAAGACATTGGAATAATAAAATTGGATGAAAGAATAGAAATTAGGTCAATTAAAGAAAAATGACAAAGCGGTCATTGGTTATAAAGAGTCTTAAAGGCAGGGTACAGGTTACATAAGGCTTTACCCCAAAAAATAAAAATACTTCGTTTGAGGTTTTTCTTTGTAACTTCAATCCCAAAACTGTAATATATTTTGAAATGTAATTAAAGATTTATAGTTTTTAAAAGTTTGATCTGATTCTCTCGAAACAAATGAAACAGTCAGCCTGTAACTTCAGCTTGATAAAATGTTGGTGTCTTCATATGTATTCTAGGTAAATAACTCTGCCCCAGGTCTCACCCTGAAGAATGGCTCTTCAGTACTCTCACACCACCACACAGCAAACTTTGGATCCCAGCAACATGTCCAATGTCTGCTCTGAAACCAGCACCAAACCTGGACTGTTCATGGACGTGGTGACCATCATAATCATTTGTGTTGGCCTCCCTTTGACCCTGCTGGCCATCTATGCTGTTTATTCTCTGGTGTGTTCACTAAGACTGTGGTTTTTTTATTTACCGTATGTATCATGTCTATTGCTCTGTCTGTCTGTGAAGGATCTGGTCTGGCCTGGTACTGTTAGTAACAACCCAAAGCAAAACATCATGCTTATCACAGCTTATCACAGCGAACTGTACAACAGTGCTTTGATGTTTTTCTGCAGAAAATGAAGCCTGGTAACGTTGTGGATCTCCTGGCCTTCCTTCACTGGCTCCATGGGGCTGCTGGTTTAGTTGTTTGTGACATTCATAAATGTTATCATGCTAACGTTACCTAAGATGGTGAGCACAGCAAACATTAGCTGCCAAACACCAGCATGTTCCCACTGTGAGTGTGTTGGCATGTAGCTGAAAACACCACTGAACGGCCTCAGCCCAGAGTTAGAAAGACACGTGATGTGTCGTCCAGAAGATGTTTACAGCTGTTTTGTTTACGTCTCCCAATGTTTTTCCTGCAGGTGGAAAAAGACCGTGCTGCTCCGGTCTACGTCATCAACCTTCTCATTTCCGACCTCGTCCAGCTCTGCTGCATGATCGCTGAGGTGGCACAACCAAAGCATGTGCAGATCCACGATGTCTTCTTTTATATCTACTATTTTGGGGTGATGGCCAGTGTTGGCTTCATGGTGTGTATCGCCCTGGAAAGGTAGTTATCAGTCCAGTGTGTGTGCGTCTCCTGTTGTATCCAACCATCTTCTTATTACGTCAGTCTGATGCCGTGTGTCTGTCTTGTATTACAGGTATTTGGTTATCGCCTGTCCGCTGTGGTACCGCTTCAGACGGACCATCAAGATCTCTCTGGTGGTCTGTGGCGTGGTCTGGGCCCTTCCTCTTTTCTATATTCTCCCTGTGTTTTTAGAGGTTAATTATGAGGTCTCCCTAATTATCTTCGCCATCTTCTTCCTGCTTCCATACCCCCTGTTCATATTCTTCCTGGCCGGGACCCTTAAAGCCCTGTCTGCTGCCAGCCGTATCCCCCCTGATGAAAAGAGACGGATTGTGGCCATTTTGGTCCTGGTGCTGCTAACTTACACGGTGCTGTTCCTGCCTGGTATTATTTGGTCCTTGATAAAAAAAGCCAGAACTGACAGGATCTTCTGTTATCTGTCATACACCATTATCAAGTTCAGTCCTCTTGCAGATTTGTTTCTGTATGTCTTCCTTAGGAAAGGGGCAGTAGACAAACTTTTGGCCTCTCTCTGCTGTTGCAGAATAGACACCAATTACATCAACAGACCAACAGCATGACTGAAAAAAGAGGAGAGATGCATTTAAATAAGAAAAGACATAGATATATGCCTGCAGGATGTAGAGTAGTATAGATGATGGATGGCTGGACAACAAAAGGAATCCCATGAGTACGGCTTATTTGTGATTTACTGATCTAGGATTAAACTGATGAAAGCATCAGGGTGTGAACGGAGGTTTTCGTGGAATTACCCCCTGGGGAGACTTGGTCTCACGTTGCCGGAATATGAAGCTGAAATGTGATGAATGAATTCTCTGGAGTTGAATGCTGGATGGCCTGGGTCCAAAGAGAAGCATTTGGCTCTTGAGTCACTTTTTGTTATTGTGTCTGTTCCTGTCCTTGTGTTTAAGTGTTGTAAAAACTTTACGCTGTTTTTGCTCTGACTACTCAAAAGACGCTTTCAGGGCAAAAGAGTCTTGGTGGGTCAGGCTGTTCTACTTCAGAAGGTCATATGTTGCTTTTTACTTAAGTTGCCAGTTTATTATATAGAACTGTCATACGGTCAGTCGGCTCTAATGGTAACTCCCTTCTCATTCCTCTCTGATGTACGACCTGGGGGCTTCTAGTGACACACTTTGAACCACAGAGTGCAACACTATGAATCCAGGAGAGTCTGTCTGAGCATGTGTGTTGTTATTGCTGTATTAAACTGTCACATCACATCCCACTGTTTTCTGGGTTTTCACTTTGCCATTCGGAGCAAATGTTTGCTCTGTTTGTCTTTGCTCAGGTCTGGACCACATGTCTGTCGAACCAGTTTGTTCTTGCCTTTTCTTATCTTTTTCAGTAGAAAATACCACAGGAGACATATACGGGAAAGAACATGCACCTGCATATTTAAAAGCATGAATACATTTTCCCACTGTGCAAAAACCAATTCTGTCTTTCCTGGAAGCACAGCGTGTTTCCAAACAGAACATGTTAAAGACTTAAGAAAACACAGAACTGGTTCAGACCAAAGGTGCAACTACAGCTAAGGCAAAACCCAACCCTCCATCTGCACCATGATGGTACACCTGTAACCTTGGTTCAGTTTCTCTTCTGCTCATTTGGTCTTTTTGGTTGTAAAATTAAGAATTAGCTTTAAAAGAGACCAGAGTTATTGTTATAAGTGATGAAGAACAGTCACACTTTTTTATTTTGGGTGGATTATTTTGAGCTTCTGCACAGAAACAGGTGGTGTCATGTCAGGAGTTATTGCATATACCTGAAGGATGGAAACAATGAGAGTCGATGAGAAAAGATCTGTCTTGATTTTTACTGTGCAATTAGTAGTGTCAACATACAATTAGTCTGTTTTTAGACCATGTTACTCTTCACTACATAGTTTCCCATGCAGAACATGCTCTCACACAAAAAGATCACAGCTTGTATATTATAATAATGTCAGCCAAGTGACTGATAACTGTGCTCCTAACCTAAATAACTCTCTCCTAATATTTATGCTACCAGTGTTTAATGTGAATATTTCATTGGGATTAACTGCCCAAGATATAAAAACATACAACTGAAGAAAATGAAGCATTTTTTTATTTTCTAGAGGTGATGCTAAAAGTTTGGACAGTTTCCATTGTGCATTTTGTCTCTCAGGTTGATTCGTGCTGCAGTTTATTGCGACTAGTAGTAGAACGGTATGTCATTCATGCAGGAGTCGGGCTGCAGGCTCTCAAAGGTGCAGTCAGATGTGTCCAGCTGACAGCGGCCGCAGTGGCAGCTCAAAGCCACGGGGTAGGTGATAGTCGGGTCCACACCAGGGGGACAGTCAGGAAACTCAAATGTCTTGTAGTACAGGTCCCGGTATGTGCACACATGCTGGTACACGTTGCTGAACGGTATCTTGATGACAGGGTCCTGGAGGGAAACAAACATAAGAAGGTGTTCATGTCTAAAATCTTTATTAGTTATCTAATTATCTTTCATTTTTTCTTTCATGTCTCTTTTCGTTCCATCACCCACAGTACCTTGGTGACGCAGTGACCACTGCAGATGGTCGTTTCCACTGGGTGGCACTTGGGACAGCCGTCCTTCTCCAGAGACACTGTCTGGTTGATGAGCTGGCAGGGCGGCAGCTGGAAGGCCCCTGGTGATGGAAGCTGATAAGGTTATGCTCAAATATGTGGCACACTGTTTCTCTTTTTGTTTTGTCGAACCTGAAACGTTAGTGTGTGTGTGTGTGATGTTTACCTTCACATTTCATATTTAAACAGAACATAACAAATGTTTTGTTTTGTCATTTGTGACACTTCACTCGTGTGTATTTGGTAATAATCGACCAACAGTTCAGACACAGTATTTGGTGATGACTTACTTTTCTTTGTGATACAAATTTGACATTAAAGATTATAGTCTGATGGAATATGAGGAGATTGGAGAGGTCTCAGACAATTTAATGCATAATGCAGGAAGAGAATCATGATGTTAAGGCTCAAAGGTAACCATTCAGTACAAACAAGTCTGCTTTTAGCAACAAAATGATCTCGGTATAATATTAGAACTGTCTTACCTGCTGGGGCCAGGGGCCAAATGTCAGCTGAGGCTGTCAGGACCAAACTGAACATCAGGTGGATCATCACCATGTTGACCTGTACAGCCATGATCCTGCACAGAAACGAGTGGGCTAGTTAGAATATATCAGTTCTAATTAATCATACTGTTGATTATCAGGTTTGAGAGCCAATAATTATTGCCTGTGAAGTATTGAGACATATTTAATGTACATCATAAAAGAATCAGTGTGAGTATACAAGCATCAATACAGATGCTAAAATGTCCTGGTATGGAAATGTCATAGATCTGTGCTTTCTAGGTTGGGTTGTAATATTTAATATGCTGTACACATGAGAAAAATTAACATGTGCTATGTTAATGAATCCAGAAGGAGCCTCTCGTGGGGTGTTTGACCCCTGTTCTGCAGCACCTTGGGCAAGTTAAACAAAAAAAAAGAGTAAATACCATTAATGTAATTTAAAGGAGCTGGACGTACCTCTCTGATGTCTGCAGCAGGTTTGCTGAGGCTGCCTCTCCTGCCTGGTGTTTATATGGCACAGAGGGGCCTGGTTTCCAGGATGATACTTGCTCAAATTGCAGGTCATACTGCTTCAGCGATGATCGGGGCACATAGTATGTTTAAATCTTTGTTTAGCCAGGGGATTAGCCTTTTACATCCTGTTACACTCAGATGAACAACCAGTTTAATAAAACATCATTAAAAGGAGCAGTTGGAGGCTCAGTATCTATCTAAAGGTCATTGTTCCTTTATCTCTCTTGCCTCATATCTGTTATTTAACTTACTTATTAATTTATTGACATTATGAAACACATTATATTGCAACTATCATGATTAAATAACACTGTATAATTGTGCATATTACTATGTATTATTGTGTTGGTGTTTTCTGATTTACTGAGGCAGGTGAGGTAAGATATTGTGACCTGTCATCTCAGTTTTTACTGTTTTATTTTCTCATATTACATGGCTTTCTTTATCTTAAAGTGGCATCTAACCTTGTTGCAATATGATACACACACTCATAAAATGATCATTGTGTGTGCAGTGCAGCTTACTGTGGAAATAAGTCCTCTTCACCACATGATAACCTGCTGCTGCTGGAATAATCCTGTTTTATCAGAGCGGGATTACTGTGACAGGTGGATTTCCTCTTGACATCATTTTCATTTTATGCTTTGACCCTGTTGTTCAGATATTGGAGGTTTTGTAATCGGTTGAGATGACACAAGTGTAATTCAGCTGTGTGGTTCACATGTAGATTCAGCATTGGAGTTTTCATTGATTGCTTTTTGTGCCTTATTGTCTGGTTTTGTCTAAAATATTGATTGAACAGAAATCCAACACACACAGTGAAGTTAAAAAACAATAAACCAGCAGGTCAATTTGTAAAAGGCTGCTAAGACAAAGGCTGCACTGGAGTGTGTGTGGATGTGTCCATTAGCTGCTTTATTTTCATAGGCATTTAATTAATATTTATCATATTATATTTGATATAATACAATTTATTTAGCAGGAATTGTACTGTTTTCTTCATTTGGAGAAAAACAGATGTCACCATTTTTATAGCATTTTACAAAAAACTGCAGACTGACTGGAAAAACAGCAGATAAAAGAAAATCATGAAGCTGAAGTAACTTGTAAATAGTCGACTTTAAATTAAAAAGACATTTTTTGCATGATAGTTGAGCTAAAGATTAAAAAAGAGCTTTTTAAAGGCAGGGTAAAACTGACATATTTTTATAAATATATATTTAAATAATTTTAACAGACGTATTCCAGTTAGTCGGAACTGTACAGCTGCAAACAGACCTCTTTTCGAGTCGGAGAGTAATAGGGGATGGACCTATTCGAGACGTACAGCGCATGCGCAGCCCAGAAGTATGGTTTTGTAACATGGTGTTATTTTTTAAAATTTAATTTAATTTAATTGGATTTAATTAAAGACAAACGTTGCGGTGAAATGGCAGAAGAGGAGCAGGACAAGAACAAGGCGAGTGTTTAAAGCGTTTTGAAACGGAAGCAGATTCAGAGCTGAAGGTCAAAAACCTTAACAGACTAAATTCATCGCGTTAATGAAACAACTTCTCCTTAAATCTGCTCTTTAAAGTGTCAGCTTAAAAATCTTAGTTTTAATATCTGCTAGTTTTAATATCTGTTAGCTAAAGCTTATACGTCCTCATCGTCGGTCATGATCGCTTCAGGCCAATTCTCGTTAGAAAATGTGACATTTCTGGTTAACTTGGGTAAAGATGCGAAACTGTCGACGCTTTAGTTGATAAAAAATTTTCTGAAACGTTACAGCCGAGCGGAAAAATCGGCTAACATGTAGTCCACAAAACATGGCGAGATTTCAGCCAAACAGTGATTGACTCAACCCATTTACCGCCTTGATGCATTTACAAAAGTTTGTACTTTTTTGAAAGGAGTTCTGCTTGGTGGGATCGAAATGTGTGGCTGACAGAGTTCAGTTTCTAGGCTGCACCCAATAATAATAACAGTGTCTGATGTCACATGTGGCCTAGACAATACTCATGAAAACAGTTCATGTGTGAGATTATTATGAATCATGATATGAGTCTTTAGAGCAATCGACAAGCATTTGTTCATTCAGTTTTCATTTAGCTAGATCACATTGAATTCTGTTTTCTTGTCCTTCAGGGTTTCAGGCTCTTGGGGATTCTGGATGTGCAGAAGACTCCGTGTGCCAGGGAGGCAGTCCTGCACGGAGCTGGGGGCTCAGTGGTTGCTGGCCTGCTTCACTTTCTGGCCACCAGTGAGTCTCATTTCACTCTGAACTCTCTGTGTTTGTCTGTTCATCTCTCAGTCTTTAATTTTCAATACATTCATCTTTTTTCAGAATCTTGCTGCACAGTGAAAACTCCTACAGTGTCCAGACTTTAGGGCTAAAAACCAAACACATTTGTGGTGTCTCTTTTCTCTGGCAGTGAATTAAGGTGTTTTTGTCCTCTTGTCTGCAGGTCGAGTAAAGAGGTCTTTTGACGTGGGGTTTGCAGGCTTTATGCTCACCACACTTGGATCCTGGTAGGTGTTTATGTTGTCTCACTCTCCATCCTTCTTTTTTATACCCATCAGAATAGTAGTTTGTATTTTAGAGCAGCTCCTACTGTTTGTAACAGAAACTGTCCTGTGTCTTTTCAGGTTTTACTGCAGGATGAATAACGCGAAGCTGCGTGTGCAGCAGAGGATGATCCAGGATGCCATCAAAAACAAGGTCGTGTACGAAGGAACCAATCTAGACCCCATAAACAAGCCGGGAGCAAAAACACCACCAGGGCCGTCATGACCCCCAGCACTGAAGTTCCTCCCTGTGCTGTGAAAGGCCTGGGAGGAGAAGAGAGGACACTGTAAACAGTCAGCTGTCATGACTTGGACTGCACAAACAAATCGTCTTTTTGTTATTTGGTCCAATTTCTGATCTGTCGATCAAGCGTCATGTTCTTAGTGTTTATGTCAGAACCTCCTGTGGCCTGTGGTCTGGTTTGCAGCTAACTCAGTTGACTGGATATACAGAACCATCAAAGCCACTGTTCTGCTGATAATTCATCAGAAGAACCTAGGAACCCTGCTCAAATGCATGTTTTGGGGAAGTTATATGCAAGAAACCAACAAACTGTGTGATTGTGTTTATTTTACTGTTATGCTGCAACCAAATAGTGTGACAGAGCCCCAGTCAGTAGGTTTGTTCATCGTTCCAGTGTTAATGCAGCAGGTTTACAATGTGAAGAAACAGGGAAGGAAGGAGAAATAAAGTTCCCCAGCTGGACTTGATCCTGGGACACTGAGGATATTTAGGATGTTTCTGTTTGAGGTTTTGGCCTGATGAGGGTTAAAAAGATGATTTCTGTGAATGTTAAAACAGCCTTTAAATCCACCTCATGTCGTTAGAATTTAAAAGTTGAATCTGTGGAAAATAAAAACTGCAGATGTAATTGTGTGTGTGTGCAGTCTGGACTGTGTCAGCAGTAAAATTACAGGTAATTGTTGCATCTGGATTTCTCCTCTGAACAGCTCATCCCACCCTTCATCTCCTCAGCTGTTTAATTAGTGTCTGTAAGTGGTTCATCAACAGAAAAATGATAAGAACCTGAAAAAAATGTGTCGATGAAATACATACAAAAGAGGCTTCACCTTTACTGACCAGTCTCCTTTCAGAGGACGAAGCTGAGCAGTGACTAGAAAATGCTGATTTTATCCTCCCGAGGCTACAGGGACACTGAATCTACAAGCTCCAGGTCAGTCAGTCTCCTTGTGGTTTTGAAAAATGAATCATTGAAGTTTTTTTTCACTTTTCTTTTACCTCCTTATATTAAAGAGGCCTGTAAAATTAAGAGATCTATTATAAACTCAACAATGGCAGAATGTGTTGGTTGTCAATGTGTTTTACAGATTTAGCGCTGTGGTACCACCAGTCGACCAGCAGGTGTCACTACATCCAACCTGTGAGTTTTCCAGATTGCATGGATGTAAGTCCATGGTCGCTTTCCTTATACTGTACTACACATACATGTAATTGTCACTGGCAACACATAAAAATAAGAACAACACAGACTCTCCATAAAAGTAAAATAATCTTTGAAATTGTGGGACTGTCCCTTTAAAAACAAGTAAGCTGACAAACATACAGTAATAGAGAAAAGATAAAGACAGACATTCATGCAAATCTTCACTTTCTGCATTATCATGAACACACAGACTGATGCCTGTAAACCAGTGGAGAATATTCAGCACATTTCATTCAAAGCAGCCAGCTCAGCTCTGTGGAGATAAGGAGGCTCAGCAATAAATGGCTTTCTAGGAAAACTGTCACAGTCACATGCAAACCTGAAATTAAACTTGATCACCAGTACTTAAACACACACACTGATGTCAAACTATTTCTGACTGTTTCAGCTGTAAATACAACCTGGAAGTACAGCTGGATGATTAGTGGATGAAATGGACTCAGCATTTATTCCAGGTAAGATAGTTGAAGCTGATTAAAGTGCTTTGGGGTCACTGAGTAACCTGAGATAATTATGCTAAATTTTTATTTATTTTTTAACTAGGAGAGAAATATCAATAGACACATGCACCAAATTAATGCTGAGCTGAAATCACATTTAAACATTTTAACATCTTTTGCCTCAAGTGATAGTTGTCACTGACTTATCAGTTTTCAGCAGCAGCTGGCAGATGTTTTCATCAGACCAGCTCTTATAAACTCAGTGTGTGCTACTGCACCAAACAGACAGTTCAACCTTTGTTCAAATTAAAGAGACAGTTATTTAAATCGCTGTAACACAATAATGTGACTATTAATGCAGCTTTGTCTGTGCCCTCCCGTGTCAGTGTGTACGATTAACAACAAATATTAGAGTCTAGTATAATATTGTTGTTGTTCTATAATTTAGATGACTATGGTCACTGTTAAACACATTTGATCCTTGTTTGTCCTTCAGGTTCACAGTTAAGAAATGTGTTGTACCTTCATTGGTCCCACAATGGACTGATCGTGGTCTTTGTTTTGGCTGAAACTAGCTGATCTGAACAGCCGAACATATAAATAACCACAGTGCGGCCTCTAATGGGCGACAGCGGCGCAGGGACAACTGGCCCCATCCTCCTCAGCATCACCAGCAACGTTACTCACAACACCACCACGCCCACTGCAGTCCACATGGCCACGGTGGTGAGCTGGTTGACCTTCAGCATCGGGCTGCCGGCCATCGGACTGGCTCTTTACGCCCTCAAGAATCTGTCCAGAGGTTTGCACTCAGTCTGTTCTGGGTCTGACCACATTTCTGCCTTTCTAGTAGTGATGGGAACAGTGTTTATGTGTGTGAACACGTGAGCTGCTCTAAAACATCATGACTCTTTACAGTTTGTTGCTAAAAGACAGAAGGAAGAAAAGCAGCACGTTGGTCTTTTTGTTTTGTTGTTGTTTTGACTTTTCAGTTCTTCTTTTGTGTTTTTGCTCCGTTTATTAAAGTTTTATCAGGATCTGCAGTATCATTAGGTCTTTTGGTAGTAGTAGTACAGCTAGTATCAGTAGTAGCACTGTTTATTTACACATAAGCATAAAAACAAGATTAGCAAAGAATAAATGTGCTAATTTTTTTCAGGTGCACAAAGTGTGTAGAGAAACTAAAGTGTGGATCATTCCTGCTCCGCCTTCTCTGTGCAGGTGAGAATAAAGTTCCCATGCATGTCCTGTTCCTCCTGGTGTCCGACATCATCAGCTTCTTGGGTCGTCCCAGCGTGGACCAGGACATGACTGTTCTGTCCTCCGGTGCCACCGACTTCATCTTCTATTTTGGCGTCATCTCCAACATCACTCTCATGCTCTTCATAGCTCAGGAGCGCCATCTCTCTGTGGCTTTCCCGCAGTGCTATGGCTGCTGCAGCCGTTTCCAGAGATCTCCTGTGGTGGCCCTGGTGGCCTGGGCTGCCCCGTTCGCTGTCCTGGCCCTGGCTGTGCTTAAGTACAACCTCTGGTTTTCAGTAGCTCTGCTGTCCCCTTTCCCCTTCCTGCTCTTCTTTGCTGTGGACTCGTGGAGAGCCCTGATGTGCTCCCCATCTAACCCTCCAACCCCGGAGAGGAGGAGGACGGTGTGGGGGATCAGTGCAATCTGGGCCAACTACACCGTCCTCTACGTCCCCTTCATCCTCAGCGTCCTGCTTGAGGCTCTGTCCTACAAAGAGACTGTGCGCTACCTGGGGCTGGTGTCTCACCTGCTCCTCTACCTCGGCCCCCTGGTGGACCCATTCCTCTATATATTCATGACCAAAGGGCTTAAAGAGGTGCAGCAGGTTCTGTCCTGCTGCCAAAACCCCAGTCGGAAAGTGAACATGAGTCCCACTGTGGATACTGTGGCTGAGACCGTAGAGACCAGGCTATGAGACGCATCAGTCCAGCCTGGGTTTATGGGGACAGGTCAAACCCATTGTTTCTGTTATTAGGAAAACTGCTTCATTTGTAGAGAGGATGACGGATGATTTGTAAATATGCTGCATATATTCTGGGTGCTCTGCATAAAAACATTTGATTATAAAATCAAATGATTGATCTGGATCATATTATGGGATTGGTAGAATTTCACACACACAAATGATATTTTTTTGTATTTAAACATACTGATGTGATTTATTGTGCTCAGCTTTCCATACACTTGAGTGCTGCATGTTTTTGTGATGATGGAAACGTCTATTAAATTAATTTGGTATCTTATGAATAAATTATCTTTAATATTCGATCGTTGCTTGATATTTACAAGCCAGATGAAGACCGGACCTGAGGTAAGCTCATGTTGGTTTGGTGTGACGTGAATGAGGATGTTTTCTTCCGTTAAAGGGAGTTTTTTCCTCTCCACTGTCACCAAGTGCTGCTCTTAAGGGAATTGTTGGGTTTTTAGTTTTAGTTTTTGTAAAGTGCCTTGAGATGATTTGTATTGTGACTTGGCGCTATACAAATAAAATTGAATTGATGTGCTAAGTTTCTGTTTTGTTTTTTGATTCCAGGAAAACACCTGAAGACCTGGAGACAGAGGAGACATCGGGTTTTCTGAAATAAAATGAGACAGTGATTTGATCGTTTCTCTTCATAGCTGAGGTTCAACAACACAATCAGCTGATAGTTTTGGACTTTTTGACATAAACTCAAACAGGTCTTTTATTTCTAATTCAAAGAAAATGCTACATTAACTGTTGACTGAATTTTGTAACATGCATTTACTTTGCTCAGTGCCCTGTCCCATGGTAACCCCCCATTGACCCACCACAAGGTGGCGCCATTTTCCAATTTACTAACCTTGGGTTTTCAATGTCCTCAATAGTCTCTGGCAGCTTCACGTTCAGGGTCTCTGGGAGCAGCAGGGCCACCAGGCCGGAAGTGATGGCCACCGAGCTGATGATGACCTGAGGCAGGAGAGTCCACACGTCCTCCAGCAGCAGGATGAGAGGAGCCACTGCCACTCCCATCCGACTCATGAAGTTGGTGTAGCCCAAACCGTTCTGTCTGGTGAAGCCAAGGTACATCCATTTTAATCGATTTAACAAATTAGTCCTTAGTGGTAGTTTAAATCAGTGTGTGAGGAGCAGCTAGAGGGTAAACTAATAGACCTAATAATGTGACGTAGTACTAATGATACTTATCACACACACACACACACACACACTCTCCTGTGACAGTAGCTGACCTGACCACTGTCGGGTAAAGCTCAGTTGTGTAGAGGAAGATGGTTGTGAAGGAGGCTTCTGACAGGCCTTTTCCCACAACAGCAACAACAGCACGCACAAGCCACAGACCTGCAAACAACAGCACTATGATCGAAACATTTATCAAATGATCGGTTTGTTTTACAACCAAACCTCTGGGGTTGGTTTGATGCCAATATAATGAGCTGTGTGTGTCAAACGGGACAAATGAAGATTTAAAAATGCACAAAATCTAAATCGGAGGCTAAACAGACTTTGATTTGAATTGGTCACGCTCAGGCAGCAACAAACCATTTTCTTCTTCTTTCTTCTTCACACATGAATTTAACTCTGGGAGATTTTTTTATGCACAGCGCACCAACCTGGTCATAAATTATATATTTATTCATCATTATTAGGCTCTAATTAGAATTAACCCTTTTTTTTTTGTCCGACCATAGTGTTGCACTGTGGTAGCAAACACTTTGTGCTGCTGTAGGTTTGGAACCACATCTGACAAAATCCAGAAGCTGCGTATTTCCGTGCATGCCAACCTTTGGGAATGAAGATGTTGACGGCGATGCAGACTCCCGTCAGTAACAGCGTGCCAGCTTGGCACTTCCTCCGTCCGATGGTGTTGAGGAAGTAATAAATCATCAGCTTGGTGGGAACCTCAATGGCAGCGTAGATGAAGTGTGTGAGGTACAGGTTCAGACCAAATCCACTGATGTTCAGGCTGATCCCATAATACGTCAAGGCGATTCCATACCTGCAGAGCACAAGGGACAGGAAATCTCTGGTGTTCGTGTTTCTGTAGTTTCCCCTTCCATACGTTTACAGTTTGAATGTTGGCACCACTGGACTCGACAGAGCTGATACCCACCACACAATCCCAGTCAGCAGCGCTAACCTTCTCATCTTTGGGGTCTTGACGAGGTGGAGGTAAGTGTAGTTTTTGTCCTGCCTTTCTAAGATTTCTGCATTGGAGAGTGTCTGTGCAGGACAGAAGTGTTCAGGGACAGGATCAGGACATTTCTGACTCTGCTGCCCTCCAGCAAAGACTGCACCAGACTGCGTCTCTCTTTATAAGTTCACGATCGTATAATATTGTGACTTTCAAGCCCAGACCTACCTCCAGTTTAAAACTGTTTGCCTGGTTGTGTCTTTTGTTGAACTTTGCACATTTATTGAGGTAAAACTGAGCTCTTTCCACTTTGCCGTTGGCCAGCAGCCATCGGGCAGATTCAGGAATCCACCTGAAATGATACTCAAGTGACTAAATAATGAGTGGACTCCTGAGTCAGGATGGAAAAAAATACAAATGAAATCTAATGTGTCTTGTTTTCAATCATGCTGTAAGAAAAACTACTGTCTAACTGTCCTTTGTACGTGTGTCACTTACCACCAGGTCAGAACCGCAAAACCCAGTGGGGCCGTAACAACCATGATCAGTGTTCGCCAGTCAGTCACCAGGAAGGCGACCCCAGCCAGCAACATGTTACCTATGGACCAGGCCATGCTGCCAATCACTGCGATGGCCGACCGGTGACTGATGTCGACCCACTCGACACCTGCAAGGTGAGAGAGACACGTGGGTATATCACTAATCAATAACCTGCAGGAAGAATAATGGGCACAATACTTTATTGAAATGTCCACACATGCAGTCTGCAGCAGACTTAAGTGCAGAAGGAGAGGACCTACTGAGAACTATAGAGTTGATGCTGATTCCCGTCAGGCTGAACCCAGTGAGGAACCTCAGCACCGCGAACAGCACGTAGGAGTTTGCAAATGCACTGGAGAAACCAAACACGATCGCCATGATGTACGAAGCCAGGAGGGTCTTTCTCCTCCCATACCTGGGAAATGGAAAATAGTGACATCATTTTCCTCCAGAGTGAAGACTCCTGTCAGCATTAAAGATGGGATTATAGATATTTATTGAAAAACATAATTGATACTGCTCAGCTTATATAAAGTAATATGTTTGATTGGCCCTTTAGATAAATGATGTTTAATAAAAAGTAATTGGCCCTTGAAGGTGAACATGACACAAGCACTTGTTTTACTTATCACAGAGGAATCCAAAAGCTATGGCTCCCATCATCACTCCGGCGAAGAAGATTGTGCTGATGGTTTTTGTCAGGCTTTTTCTGCCACAGACAAGATCCCACTGAAAAAGTTATCAGATGATCTATTTAGCGACCAGGATGTCCTGCTAAAAAACATCTGACGACCACACACAGCTGTGCCCTAATGCATCTTGGGAACAGTCTGATATGAAACACATGGAGCTGAGAGAGCGAAGGTTTCACTCTGGTTGAAGAAAGTCAAACATTAATTTATCTCTGATCAATAATATTTGTAACAGTGATGAAACATCGTACCTCTGTCGCCAGGGTGGAGGAGAAGCTGGTGGTGTCGTAAACCCACCCACTGTGGCACTGCACTGTGGGCGGGCCGGAGCTGTTGGAGCTGTTGGTTAAGAGCTGAAGCTGAGGTTCTGCAAACATCTCGCAGGATTCTGGTTCCCCATCGGCTCGCACAGGAATGCTGACCACCAGCCTCTGCTCCCGAGTCAAATTCCCGAGGAGCCCCCCGTGGTCCAGCGCGCTGACGTCACAGCGGTGAGGAGGCACCGCGGCGATGAAGTTGCTCAGTAAGAAGTTACAGGGGAGAACGATCCGAGGGGCGCAGAGCAGCGCGATGAGGGTGATTTGGAAAGGCCCAAAACCATCGACCTCCTCCAGCATGTTGTCAAACTTCATCTTTATGGTGTTTATGGCTCCTGAAAGAGCAGAAACTAAAAGATTAAAAACAAATCAACCATTTGAACCAACTGTCACTGTCACTGTCACTGGAAACGCTGAGTTACTCACCTGTGCAGGAAAGTGACGCAGAGACCCCCGTGCACCTTGTGCTGGTCTCTGGGTGAGCTGGACTAAGTATAGGCGTTAAAACAGACACGGTCCCTCCACGGGGAGACTTTGAGCTTTGAGCTTGATATCCAGTGAATAACCTCTGGACATTGTCACGGTGTAATCTGCCAAAGGAACTGCACATTAGACCCACTAGGACATGTTCAACAGCACAGTGAGGTTTCTACACCTGAGTTACCTGCACAGTTACAGGTTCAAGTGCAGGGATGATTTAGCTCAACAACAACTGAAGGGATGTGAGACTGATTTCCATCTCTGACTAACCTCAGTTAGAAGAGGACAGACCAACACGAGCTTTTTATAGGTGAGTTATAGGCCTGACAAATGAGCCAAGCTCAGGTTTGTTTGACTAATGATCATTTTTAATGATTCTCTGTGTGAGGACAAATTCATCTTCAGCACTTTGTCCTGTAAACAACCCACAATCCTCCGCTCCAGATCCGACACCTTATCCATTAGGCCACTGGGTCAGACACAAGGAGTTTTCATCCATATTCCCATCTGGATCACAGGACAAGCTGGAGGTGAGTAAATGGTTATAAAACCATGTGTTTCATCACTTCATCTCTAAAGACAATAAACAAACACAGGATTTGATCCTGCCACTTTACATTGACATTTTATTTACAGTGTGTTCATGTAAAACTGGTCTAAATGTTAAACAAACCAACGTGTCAAGATTCACTGATTGATTTTGGTTGTTATATGTGAAATGGGCCAAATTAGTGCGCGTGGAGGAGACTGGAGGGTCCGCACTGACGTCACTGATGCGACACACCTGGGGCAGGTGCGACGGCGACGGCGCGGTCTGGTTTGGTTTGGTTTGGTTTGGTTCGTTCATGCTGGATTATGGACGTTTGGTTTATGGACATTTGTTTTTTTGCTCTATGGACGAAGACGCCGCAGTAGAGGAGCAGCCGCTGCGGGAGGCGGAGGGAGTTTGCAGCCACAGGTGAGTCGCACCTGCAGACACTCACCTCATGTGCCCGAACATTAAAACGCCAGCACCGCCTGTGAGAGTGCGGCCATCAGGTGAAAGGTGCTATGGGATTGTTTGGAACTAAACTAAACAGAGGCCTTGATCGGTCACAGTCCTTTAAGTGTCGGTCATGGATCAGTCACTTTCACCCGTTTGACTTGGTTTTGTGTTTCTACAGCAATTTTCTTTGTTTTTAGCCAGTTTATCATTTGGCATCACTTTTTACTCATTTTGTGACCTTTTGCAGTGGTTTTGTAGTCATGTGGTTCTTTTCAATAGAAACGCTAACAGATCCTTCATGGTTCTCTAGTCCAAGGGCCCCCAGATCCTTCAGGCCCCTAGGCCTGTGCCTAGCAGGCCTGTTCAGTGCCCCACCCATGTGTATGGTACAAATTGTGGAGGTAGACCAGATGTTTGGTTTTGTCCTTTAAGCCTGGAGGAAAGATCCGATGTTTGTGGATTAAGAGAGGAAAGGTCTGGCTCGTTTTGTTGTGTTGTCCTTTGGTCTGTGCACGTAGGAGACGATAATAAAACACATAGTTTGAAGTCTAGCCTTTGGGTCGACGTATTCTACAGGTACATTAAACCACAGTTAATCTTAATCTTAATTAGCCTGCAGTCAGCAGCAGCATATTGTCTGACAGTGTTTTGACATAGATGTTGATTAAAAGCAGTGAGTGAAGTCACGTTTATACTCCAGCAGGTGAGCGCTCCCTCCTGCACTTCTGGTTTTGTCCACCAGGTGGCGATGTAGCTTCTTTTAAAGGAGGGAAACAGGCTCAGACTGACGCTGCTGCTGAAATTACAGCAACAACAACTAAGTTCATGATTATTCATATTTCTAGTCTCGGGTTTCCTGTGTGACTTTTAGTTTTAAAGCCTCTTAGTCAACAGATTAACTAAGCTCAGCAACATGATCTTATTAGTGCAGAAATAAAAATCTTTTGTCTTCATGGACAGCTGAGTGGAGCTGCACCTGAATCTAATCCTGACCCTTAACCCTGAGCTCACCCACAACTAAACCAAGCCACGTTTTTCCTTCACCTTCAGCTGCTGTGAAAACAAACTGATTGAGTCCAAGTTCATCAGCAATTAATTATCTTTCCCCAAGATCAGGTTTATCCATCTGTCAGATATTGATAAGATCTTAAGAAAGTACTTCACAGGAGAGGAACCTGCGGATTAATACATGGACCTTAAATCCTCCCCAACACGCGTCACGTTAGGATCAGGACAGGCGGCCTCGGTCCATGAGTAACGTGTCCTGATCACGGGTCGCTGTGGTTAAAGGCACCGAGCGTCGTCTTAAAGGCTGAAACATTTATTGACTTATTGAAAAAGGAAGTCTGAAAATAACCATTAGTTTCAAGGCTAAACTGTTTGGTGTAAACAGTGAAAATCAGTTTATTAAGCAACTTGTTAGTCAGCAAATAGCTTTTCCAACCCAGTCGTCCATGAACAGCTTTGAATTGAAGTGAATTTAAACAGAAAGGCCTGACACATCCAGATAACATCTCTTTAGAACTTTCCATGCTGCACATACGTACACACAGAAGAGTCTGAGAAACGTTCTCATGAGAAACATGATGTTTACCCTCCGGAAGCTATACAGCCTCCTGTCTGTGGCTTTCACTTAAACACACACACACACACACACACACACACACACTGAAGGATGAAACGCCGCCTCTGCCATCTGTCTGTATGTTTCCCCTCCACACAGGAAGTTCTCTCAAGGTCAGTGAGAGGTTATTGACAGCAGACAGACACCAGGTCGAAAGGTCCCTGAGAGATAAGAGGATGATGGCTGCCTGGTGTCGGCCGAGTCCGACAGGGTTTAGCTGCACCGCGAGAGTCTGATCTGATGCCTTAATGACTTCACTCCATTGGGGTCATGTGATTGTTCTAGTGCAGAAACAGTCACAAAAGGAAAACTGACCTTGAATCAGCTTGAAGTGAAACTGAAGCAGCATAAATCTCGACAGGAGACGGGACTAAAACCCATTTTTATCTGATAAATAGGTTTTTCCACTAAATGGACATTCAGAGATTTCCTAAAAGTTGGACCCTGAGAATTTGTTTTTGATAAAAATTTAAAATAAAGATGCAAAATAATAATAATTAAAAAAAAAACAGGTGATTTTAAAGACAAACCACTGAAACGTGGAAACGTGCAGCTTTGAAGCTGTGAAGCTTTTGGTGAAACGCTGTAACTTCATGTCAGGGGCCTGAAAGTGAGAGTGTCAGATTATACAATGACGATCTGGTTGTTTTGCTGTGAACGGGTGAGATCATGACTGTCCCACACTCATTCAGCACTTACATAAGAGACGAGCAGGAAGACTCCCTCACTCTGTCTCTTCACCAGTGACTTCGTCATTTGGAAAGAGTTTGTGTATCGGCAGTGAAGGGTTCCCCATCCTCACCGTGGGCACCGTTTGTCCGTTTGATTATTGACAGTGAGTAATCGCCTCGCGTCTCCGTGTCCTATCAAAAGGCCGATCAGGCCTAACTGGACTCTGGCGAGGTCAAACGGTGAGGATGACTGAGTAATGGTTGCGTAAGCTTTTTGTGTTTGTGCTTCCCAGTCCTGAACAATTGCTGAAAGCACAATTCTGGGCAGGAGAGGCTGGATTTGGCCAAGCATTGTATTTGTGAACGAATTCCCATAGAGAAAGACAAAGACACGGGACAGTTTGTGATTCCTTATGATGTAAGATACCCATTGTTTTTACGGTGTCACAGCAGAGCCTTGTTGTTGTCGACTGATTCATAAAGATCTGCTGTTGTGTTCATGAGAACGCTGGTCCAGACCAATCGGATCTCGTGTCAGACACAAAAGTGAAACCTGCTTCTCTTAATAAAGCTCATCTTATCAAAGTGAGCAGGGACAGTGTTTGTTCAAGATGTTTGTGTTGTCTCACACACTGTGCTGGGGAGGTTTCCATCAAGGGGCTTCAGACCTAAATGGATTTAGCAAAGGATCCAGCTTTGTTGTTCTGTGATTTGACAGGCGTTTGGTTTGCTCCCTGTTTCCAGTAGCTGTGACAAAAACTCAGTCTGCTGCATCTCAGCCAACACTCCTTGTCATTGCTCAGCCAAAGTAAAACCAGTTCATCCAGCAACTTTCAGACTTTCAGACTGGGCCTTTTCTTGTTTGCCAGTGGAAAACTGGGCTAAATGTGGCCTCAAAGACTAAATGTGGCCCACATGTTGGATAAGTTCTCTTGTGCACTTTTAGCATCCTTAAGATGAGAGAGACATATTTCTGATAAGTACTCGGTGTACTCGATGCTGTCTCGTGTATTAAAGTCCAAACATCAGTCCTCACTGATTCTAACATGGGAAATTAGATTTTTGTTTACCGTGAGACTCAGGCTGCATCGGGGGGGGGGGGCAGTCCCAGTCGGAGCAGATCGGTGTCCTGGGATTGGACCACAACATAAATAAACTGTCCCTGGATGGGTTTATTGGACAGCTGTCCAGAGACATGCTGAGATCCCAGAGGACAGATGGACATGAGTGGACGGACAGACGGAGGTTAGAGAAATGACTGGGTCGGTGTGACACAGCAGAGGAGTCACGTTTTTCCAGGGAAGTACTGAGAGTTGGTTTCATGCCAGCAGCAGAACCTATTAACATTAAACACTGTATGAGGCATTAGAGACCAGGGTTTGTTCTCTGCTGTTCTTTTAGGCTCTGACCAAAATGTCTTCATCCACAGAACCACAGTTTATCTGTTGTTACTGTAATGTTTCCATAACCTGTAGTTGTTGTCCAGTCTTTGGTCTGTGTGAACTTTTAGAACGGGGAGTTTTGAAATAAAGGACCAGGATGCACTTTAGATTTCTCTGTGACTGTGTGGAAACCTGATGCAGTGGTTTGGCAGTGAAGCTGGATTTGACTGATGGTGAAGTGAAATGTTCATGTTCTGATAATTACCAGATCATGCCCGAGCGTTGAGCTGTGCGGCTGCTGGGGCTGGAGGTCTGTGAGGTTTCAGAAGGTCTTGGTGCAGCCTGGATTGTTCTGCTGCAGACACTGGACACACAATTGCCTCGGAGAGAAAGGAATCTGATCGGCCTGAGACGCCGGTTCCTCCCTTCGTTTCTTTTTTTTTTTTTTTTTTTTTACCTCCATCAGGTTTTCCTGACTCCCCACCTAAAGGAAACAAACGGCCCTGAATCAGCTGGAACAAAGGCCTCCTTTCATGCACTGTGTGTGTGTCTGCCTGCATTTCTCTCCAAACCTGCCACATGCCTGTTTATGTTGTACCCAGAAACTTTGGGTCCCTGTCTTCCTGTAGAGGAAGGAAAACCCACACACAAAATTCATAAAAAAGTTGAATGTATTTTTGTATTTTGGCACATCAACAGACGGCAGCATCCTCAGTTGGCACAGCTCCTAACAGCACCTGCCAGCGAGTTCCCAGACTAACCAGGGCTCGCTCGGTGTTGGGATCCAGTTTTTAAGAAGTAGTGATGAAGTGCCAGATTCTATTTTTATTCTTCATCTTTTAAAGAATTCTCATTCTGGAAAAACCCATTTTGGAAACAGCCAAATAAAAACGTTTTATGGTCCAGAACGTGCAGGATCCTCATTCCAAAAAACAGTTTAGTCCTCAAACTACATTATATCTACATAAAAGCAAATACAATCATTTGGCAGGTTTGTGCTGTTAAACTGTGACTGCAGGGCAACGTGATATTTTATTAAGTGAATAAACAGGAGAGAGCTCAGCGAGTCAGTACAGTCTCCAAAGTAGAAACATTTATTCTCAATTGTGCTTTTTCACACACCACAGGCCGACTTTCTGTCCACCAGCGTGCTCGGCTTCTTCTCTGCTCTCGTGCACGATATATCCGATTCTGCTGGAAACCACAGTTTGGTCAGGCTGTGTGTTTGCAGCACCTACAGTCTGCAGACTTACTGCTTTGTTAACGCTTTGTGTCTTCTTGCTTCTGCAGCTCATCCTCAGTTCAAGTGGTTCTCCTGAAAACGCCCAAACCTGCGGCACCTGAGCCAGAGGCCTGAGGTAGGAGACACTGAGTCTATTTCTCTCTTTGTGCTGATCTGTCCAGGTCCTGTAGAGGATGTGCGTCACAGTCCAAAACAAAAACATGAAGCACAATAACAAAGGTGGAGTTAAAGCTTTGAAACATGTTTTCCATGCAACAGGGAAGCAGAGCAGACTCTCATCAAAGCCGTTTAGTTGATGTGGCTTTTGTTTTGCTCGTAATGATGATGCAGTTGTGACAGTGTTGGGGAAAGACCCTCAACTGTAAAGACTTTCTAGTAGATTTCTTTGTGAGTACTAACTGAGGAAAACTCTGAACACGCTCGTCTGTCACGGGAACGTTTTAAGGCCGATGAATTAAGTGCAGGATGAAAGATGCTCAGGAAAACATGGTTTGGACTCAGAAGTGGAAAGTTACCAACACCAGGTTTCTGGTGCTTGTACATTAACGAACGTAAGACGCTGTGTTTTTCCATCTTGGAAGACTTGACGTTAGAAAACAATGCTCTCTAGCCCAACCATCATCCAGAAACCACAGTAGTTTTTAGACGGATTTTACTGTAAACGTAACCTTGTTAGATTCAAAATGTCTTTTCAGTGAAACTTTAGTTTTATCTCAATTACAAATGTACTTTTATTTTTGAGTCTGAAATATTTCAGCTGGTAAAAACCTTTAGGTTGATTAGTAGGATATAAAAAAATCCCCAGCAGCTTGTAAATCATTTAGTTAAAATATCTGCAGCCGTTATATTTCAGTGAGTTTGTATAGTGTCAAAATTAAACCATTTCATTGATGGTGCTACTTTATGTGAAATGAAACATTTTACTGTAGTGAAAATGTAAATAAAAGCACAATAAACCACAGGAAGCAGATGAGGAAAGGTAAGATCAGTATGCTTTAATAATAATCAGTGGAGAACACAAACTTCTTATCGGGTTAAATTCCCCAGATAGTAATAACAAAGATAAAGATATATGATGATAATAAGATCAATATGCATTTTTAACATAACAAAAATATAGAAGCAGTTAATATAACTGTACTGTATGACATTAACATAGAACAGAATAAAAGTAGCTGGACATGGATCCCATGGAAAAACAAAAACCCTGTTCCACAAGACAAAATGCTGCAATTGTCTTTAAAGAGGAAGTGCAATAAACGAGGGGAGGAAACGTTCTGGAGGGAACCCTTCAAGCAGCACAGTTTGCTGAGCAGTAGCTTTGCTAATCAACGTTCCGGCGTTTAACACGGAGCCGAACCCTCGACCCATCTCAGGTTGGCACCGGCCTCACTAGCTCGTAGGCTCGGAGACAGATGTTTGTGTTGTGGCGCACAGCTGTTCCAAAAAGCTTTAAGACTCAGATGTGCAGCTCTAGAATGCAAACAAATCTAAGAGGGAGGAACTACCTGGATTTACTGTGTATTTTAAAATCGACTTTCATCTAGCCAACTCGTTCCACATACATTAACACATTTAGGTCAAATCTCATCGGGTGCTAAAGGTCCATCTAAGGTGCTGCTCTTCTTCCATCTTCGGTCTCCAAAAATCAGACTTATCTGGAAATAGACTCTGACCAACTTTGGTTTTTATTGTGCATCAGAGCACAAAACATTTAAAGTCTTTAGATAAGTACTGCAAATATGAAGAACCTTTCATTTCAATGGAAAAATGCTCTTTAGTGTAAAATAACTGCTTGACATGTCAGGAGTGAATGCTGATGTGGCTTATTAAAAATGTTCCATATTCCTTTCACACCCTGGATCTAATCTTCAGTTGTGCCACTTTTAGTCTCAAATTTCAGACACTTTGACTTTTTCATTTCCAAAAAATGTGATTTGGATATTATAAGACAACGAGGTGAAGAATTTAAGGCAAAAGCTGCAAAGTCTAAGATGAATTTTAAAGCTTTAGTGTTAAAACTACTGGAGCAAAGTCTTTCATGGCTCCTGTGTGTAAACGAGCGTCTCTCTCTATAATTTTCACCTGCAGCCCTGGGTGATCCAATCAGGCTCATTTGGTTTGGACTAATTCACTCCTAACATGTCAGTCAAGGCACTAACCACCTTCATTAATACTGTCCCCTCTGACCCGAAAGCTCCCACCTGGAGAACTTATAGAAAACCCTCATCTTTTTCCTGCTAATCCTAAAAACCCACAAGAAGCGTCAGACAAACAATGTCAGGCCGTTTCCTTAAAAACCTTAAACTCTGGCTCGTCATCACCAGTAGATCTACAGCGGCTTCTGATCAGGCTCTACTTGAATCTATGAGGCGTCTACTGTGCGTTCTACCACTAGGCTGCCGTTCTACCCTGTCTAGATCTATATTAATGTATCGGGAGGAGGCTGTGGAGGAGCTGCTGACTACAAATCACAAATCCTGAGGTTATTATGAAAACCATCCCAACTATGACACTGCATCCTCAACGGTGGTTCCCACTTTTCTGTTCCAAATACATGTGAGCGTTTATTAGGCAAAGCTTCGAGACGTCGTCTCTTTTTGCTTTTACCTGGCGACGACCGTTAGGAGACGACAAAAGTCTAACGTGCACGTTCAAATTAAAGCTGCAAACCAAAGTCAAATGCTGTTTTCTCTAATCGGACGCGTTAAACTTTGAGATACAGTGTCGTGTTAGGATGTTGTTCAGGCGTCGCCCCCAGACTGAAGGATACAGTTCCAGGTTGCAGGGAGCAAGCTGTGAACCTGAAGGGTGACCTCAGTGTGTGTGTGTGTGTGTGTGTGTGTGTGTGTGTGTGTGTGTGTGTGTGTGTGTGTGTGTGTGTGTGTGTGTGTGTGTGTGTGTGTGTGTGTGTGAGAGAGTGTGTGTGTGTGTGTGTGTGTGTGTGTGTGTGTGTGAGAGAGTGTGTGTGAGTGTGTGTGTGTGTGTGAGAGACAACCAGAAAGGCATGATAAGGCACATTACATGGATTAAAATGAAAGTTGATTTCAGCCCAAAATAAAGCAGAGAACATCAAAGTACAGTGTTAGTGGATCCAAGAGACGTAATAAACTTTCTAAAAATGACACACACGGTGTAAGAAGCACCACGTTTATATTTGCAACTGGAAAACTAGGAAACTATGTCATTATTTATGTGGCAGCTTCACCGTCTTTACAGTATTTAAAATGCTACATATCTGAAAAGTGAAACTTAGAAAACTGATATTTATCTTTTTAATCTGAATTTTTCATTTTTTTTTTTTTTCCTGGTAAATTTTTTTTTTTTTTTTTCCCTCTTCTTAAAGCAAGAACAAAACAGTACTGGCCAGCCAACGGATTCAATAGATATTTTAGGATAAAACTCTGTAGGAAAAATAAAACAAAAAATGCCACAACACAGAAACAGCACAAGAGGATCTGATCCATCTGCACCTACAGGGGGAGATAAGGACAAAGTACCAGGACACATAAACACTATCTTCAACATTAGTTTTCTTTTTAAATATGTAACATATATGTGTACAAATCTCTATAATTCATACTCAAAAGTGGTCACCACACAAAAACAATTAACTCAAAAAAAAAAAATAGAGTGAGGTTAAGAAAAGTCCAGAGGAAACAGCACATTGTCAGAGATGACAGAGATTATTTGGGTGAAAATTACAATTTTTTTTGTTTTGAAAATAAAAATTCTGACTCTAATCTTAGCTCATTGTTTATTAGGACGACTAATATATATATATATATATATATATCTCTGTATCAAAGCTTTCCGTTGTCGTTCAGGCACTCTGTTGGGAATTATAAGAAAAACTGGCCTTGTCCTAATCGTAAAGAATAATACACACGTTCCACTTTCAAGTCACGTCACAGGCTGCTGGGCTGCTCTATATACACATCTCTACTGTTGTGTAGTCTGGATGAGCTGGGTGATTAAGCATTTTGCTGCTGTGGTTTGACTTTACACTGTCTGAGGTCGACCTCTAACTCCAAAATGCCCATTTGGATGAGTCGGAGTCGCGGTTCGATCCCTGCTAGTTCACCTGATTGGCTCAAACCCTGTTCACATCCCTCTAAATATCCTCCACTTGTGACTTTACACATTTCAGAATAATTACTACAGTTATTTCCACTGTTCCAGGCAGAGAGTGGTTTGCATTTATTTCTGTCCTGTGTGAAGATGATTGACAGGTGTTTCTCAGTCCCTTGTAGCTGATTTATTTCATTACGTTTGCTTTCTTTCTGTCGTGTGACTGAAATTGACTCTCTTTGCATCTTAACAGCTGGGACATAGTTTCACATCGGTCAATACTGACTCAATGTGACGAGCTACACTTTAAGAACTAGAGTTGGCCAATTCCTTTTTCTGCTGTGCATAAATACATGAAAACCAATGGCCGCCTGGAAAACAACACGTTTAAACCTACAACATATAATGAGCCTCCTACAGGCAGACTGTTTTGTACATGCGGTTAGTTTGAGTACGGCTAGCGTCGTCGCTGACTATATAAACTTTAGCTTAATGAAATAATTGCACAATAAGGAGAAAGTCACGCAAGTTACTCGACAGACGAGTGAAACACATTAAGACGGTTCTGAAACGAAAAGATAAAAAATGTAATATTCAACATACAGTGGACTACATGGGTTACAATAAATGTGTCGGCGTCAAAATAAAGGACTGTGGCAGAGTAAGGATGTAAAACAGAGAAACAAAGCAGTGTTAGTGGTAAAGTGTCCTGTTGATTTGGGTTAAGTAACGTGGGAAGATCTGAGAAAAGCTAAAATGTCTCAACTCAACAACGGAGTTACAGACTGATTATAGGGACTAAAATAATGTGATGTTCAAATGGAGCCAAGGACTTGATGCTAATGTGAAGCAGTTTCTGTGGTGGATTCAGGAAGAGGCAGGTCGACTGTACAAGTGTTTGGATTCTGCTTATTGATTCTGGATCGAATGATCTTGGACAATGTCGTACACAATGAAATGTGGTTTTTATTTTTCTCTTTGAAAAAATAGTCTGTGCAAGTTAAATGTTACTGACTCGGTTTAGTGCTGTGTAAGTTTTACCTCTAGATGATGAAAGATGCAGGAAAAAGGAAACAAACCTGTTTTATACAAACTAATAGTTTTAGTTTTTGAAAAGCCATCGAAGAGATTCAGTTTGAAGTGATCACCAGCTAAAGAAGAATAAAACCTGGTGAATGAATTTGGGTCAGGCATGAACATTGCACTGCAGTGATTAGAGTCATCTCTTTGGGAATCAATAAGCAGAATCGGTGTGTGTTTTGTGAAGAATCCTTATTATTAGTTTACAAAACTCTTTAACTGGTTCCAGAAAAGCGGCCTTGGTTTAATTGCTGGTCATATATACTGAGTGAAACACTATACAGTTTATTTCAAAGGAGACAGGGTCTGGATGTGTCACGGGTCGTAGGTCCGAGTCCTGAATTCCTACTTCTCTCTGTCACGGCAGGACCCAGCTGGCTGTCGACGTCCGGGCTGAGCTGACCCTTGAGGCAGATCGTGTGTTGGGACGACCGGAGCTGCCAGACCAGACCTGATGACTAGTGACACCCCACTGTCGATGATTTGAACAGGTCAAACAGTGTTGTGCCATTTGGTGCTCTGGAAGGTAATTGTCCCCTGTTGACCCTTTCACCATGCTATCTTATATGTGTGAGGCATCTATGTGGCTACTCATTGCAGGGCAATTTTTTGTACACTGGTGGTCAACCTGCACCTGATCCGAGTCACGAGCTGGAGGGGAAACGGGGGAAAGTGGCTCTGCTCTGATATCTCAGCTTGTTAACGTGGTCTAGATAGAGAAGAGCCAAATGAGCTAATAAGGCCAAATGTGGTTTTGGATAGCATTCCTACAGGGAGCTTAGCCTCAGGGCTGTCAGACGGCCCACAGGTAAAGAAAGGCTCACGTCTCGGGATGCAGGTTGAGGTTCAGGGCTGAATGTAAGTCTGGGTCTGTGGCTGGGTCTGAATCAAGGCTCTAGGTGGCCTGGTCCAGGGCTCTTAGCAGGTCACAGCCCTGGAGGAGGTGCAGGTTGCCCTGCAGCGGGACATTGACCTCACAGTCATAACGGGTCAACTCTGGCAGACAGGAGGTCTCAAACCCAGGGCCCAGCAAACGACTCACTATACCTACAGATGATAGAAGAAGAAACATCTGCATGTTGGTGACTCAGGTCAAGCAGGCAGGTCTGTACAGTAAAACAGTACCTAGGTACCTAAAAACCTCAAGTTAACAGAAAGAAAACGATAATTAACTATAATCACGAAAAAACCCTCCAGAAAACAAACCAAAATGTAATTTTGCAATGTCTCAGTGAATCAGTCAGGAAGCAGCACAGTTCTTGTTACAGGCACTTTTGGTGTGGACTCTAAACATCAGTCAGCTCACCCTCAGTCTTGCTGGAAGGCAGCATGTTATAGTCGGGGTAGCTGTAGCTCTTTTGGGGAAAGGCTTTCTCATTTGCTCCACCCATCCCGGTTCCTGGATGCTGAGACTTCCTGTGTTGTTGCAGGAGTGAAGACACGCTGCCTGGTGTCATCCTGTTCATCCCTGAGTCTGAGAGACGAGAGCGAGAGGTTACAGGTGCAGGAGCCGAAGAGGCTTCACGATGTTTCACGTCTCGTCTGAGAAGCTTCTTCAGGTCTGACTGGTGGTGAGTCCCAGCTTTTAGTTTAAATTGTTTTCATTCACAATTGAAGTAAAAGTTGCATCTCATATTGTCATAGTGGTGTAGTCCACTGCCCCCACTCTGCCTCTGACTGGCTCACTCTCATCCTAACTCACTGTATAACAAAATGGTTGACCAGAAGCCACAGTGAGTTGATCGCCCCCTGGTGGCTGGTTGCGATTTTGGTCATAAACCCCAACCCATCCATGTCGGCAAATGGGACATTAGCCAAATTAAAATTTAAGTACAAATCAATTAATTTATTCCCCAGAGCTGATATGTGTCATTATGGTCGACATTATCACGCTGTTTGTTTTCAGTAAACTATGAGGACACCAAAACAGGTCTATTTCTGACCTTTGACCTCCTTTGGTTGGCAGCAGAGTAAATGTTTGCCCTTTAACAGTTACTGCTGAAATCTGCAGCACATCTTCTCTGAGGCTTTTGACGAGCAGAACAGAAGTAACGTTAATGTTACTCCAGACCTGTCTGTGCTGGTTTCATGGAGTCCCTGGAGTCTCCAGGAGTCTCATCGACATCACTTCTCACAGGGTCTGTCGCTGTCTGTGCAACTGTTAAAGGGGCAAAGATTGACTCTGCCTCTAACTCACTGTCCCTCTAGGTTCGGTTCCCTTAGTTTAGGGTTAGAGTTCACCGCTCAGAGGCAGAATGGGGGGGATGGGTCGGTCCATGTGCAGGTGGGGACCCACCTTCATCAGAGGACAGATTGATATGGTCACATTTGTGTAAACAGACCAAAAAACATGGCAATATGAAATGCAACACAGTAGGACAGTGGGTGGCACCGTTACCTCCCAACAAGAAGGTTCTGGGTTGGAATCCGGTTCAAACCCAGGTCCTTTCTGTGTGGAGTCTGCATGTTACCCCCCTTAGGTTTTCTCCTCCTGCAGTCCGAACACATGCAGGTTAGGTTGGTTAGTGACTCTAAATCAGTGGTTCCTCAGCCCTGGTCCTCAAAGACCCTGCCCTGCTTGTTTTCTAACTATCTCTGCCCTTCCCATTTCTGATTGGCTGAACACACCTGACCAGCATGCAGTGGGTGAGAGGTGGGTCCCCCCCTGGACAGATCAGCAGCCAATCACAGGGCTGACACACTCACATTTACACCTATGAGCAATTTAGAGTCACCAGCAAACCAAACCTGCATGTTTTTGGACTGTGGGAGGAGAAAACCTAAGGGGATCACATGCAGACTCCACACAAAGTACCTGGGTTTGGACAGGGTTTGAACCCACAACCTTCTAGTTGGAAGGCAACAGTGCTAACCACTGCACCAACCAGCTGCACTGTGATACCAATGTCCACATTGTCAGCCAATTCCAAAATGTACTTCCATTTCAGTGGACAGGCCTAGAACGTCTCAGCTACCCCACATGGCTGGAGACCTCCACCCCCTTGGTGGGGGTGGGGGGTCCCAGGTATTTGAATCCCATGGAGTAATTAACACCCTTGAACCACATGTGGGTCATTCTGCGCCCGCCATCAGGTGAGTCCAGGTGTGAGTGGCTGTGAAACTGCCTGAGGAGGGGGGGGTCTCCGTCAGTCTGCTCTGGTCAGAATGTGATTCTGACCGTGGTGGTCTGTGACTCCACTTACGCTGCCTTCTTGTCCTGACCTTACCCCCACCCCCCCCCCCCCCTCAGGCAGTTTCACAGCCACTCACACCTGGACTCACCTGATGGCGGGCGCAGAATGACCCACATGTGGTTCAAGGGTGTTAATTACTCCACGGGATTCAAATACCTGGGACCCCCCCACCCCCACCAATCAGCCACAACTGCAGAAACCAGGAGCTCATACCTGCCAGTGAGCCTGTGCTGAGAGAACGATCCATGACAGCACAAATGTCACCCCTCATCTTCTTCCGGATGATTTCTGACAGTTTGCTTTCACCCTGAAACACAGTCGCATGTTTGCTTAGTCCCCAAACAATTCAACACACAAAGCTTAGTTCAACTACAAATAATTTAAAACACATATTTATATATTACACTGTCTGTGTGATTAAAAACATCATAGACCTTTTGTTTCCTCTGAGTTTTTGGTCTCGTTTCTAAACCTGTAACCACGTTTCATTTCATTCTCTTCGCTATAAACAGTCTGTCAGATCCAAGCAGCATTACTTTTCTACTAATTAGCATCTGTTCTTAAAACAAATATGAATAAATGTAAAGAGAATTCTAGCTTTAACCATTAAAGGACAATTACACTAAAAATCTGCTCCATTTTGACGTACTAACATAGTAAACACTGTTTGTCACAGTAACTCACCCCAGCCATCTGGGTGAAGGAGCGCTTGATACTGTTGGTCATGGCCACTCTGGCTGGACTCATGTCTCTGTAGACTTGCACAAAGTTGTCAGTGGACCTGCACAAACACAACCTTTCAGTTTTACTGGTTGTATGGATAACTACAGTATTTATACTTCAAGTATTATTTTGGAATATATTACTGTACACACTGTATTAGTGTTACTAATAAAAAAACTTCAACAAACCAATATAATTAAACCGTCCTGAGTCACTGTTGCCTTTTACTCCTTTGGTTTAAAATGGGGATGTAAGGACTCACCTCTGTTTCTGCATGAGATGTGCCATGTTCTGTTGGCAGGACGGGCGCTCCTCTCCTGACAAAGTGTCCCTCAGGTAGGCCTTGGTGGCTCGTGGGTGTTGTTGGTAGGTTAACAAAGGGTCTGGCGGCCACAGCAGGTTTTGCATGCCACCCATAGAGGACAGAGGGGTGCTGGCCGGACCCAGGTACGGGGGATTCTGCATGTGCCCCATCATGTAAGACTCTGCACGGGGGCCCCCAGTTCCCTGGCTGGGGCCTATTTTCTCTCCTGTGGCCCAGGAGGCCTGGGGCTGGTAGTGGCCTTGAGGCTGTGGAGGGGAGGACAGGGGCTGGAAGAGGCTGGTGATGTTGCTGAAGCACTGCTGGGTGACTCGATGGGTTTGGGCCAGGCTGCTGCTGCTGCTCCCCAGGGACCCTGCTGGACCCCCCTCCAGGGGCTCTGACTCTGGGATGATAGGATTCAGCTGGAAGTCCTCTCCATCCATGGGGATGTAAGGAGCCAAGGTCTCCAGATCCAAGTCACTCAAGTCTCTCTGGGAAAGTGAAATGTCTAATAAACAATGTGTCCATCTGACTTTCTTTGAGAGTAGAGTTGGATTCTGGATTCATCACCACATTAAACAAGTTAATCAGTAGCAGCCCAGTGTGTTTAACCACAGAAAAAATGATTAAATGTATTATATCTTCAACATGATCAGAGAACACTCCTGTTTTAGTTCTTAGAAAAGTGGCAAAGATAAATTATAAACAACTGGAGATCGAAACAACAAAAACAACACTATCAAAACTGGTTTCAAATACCTGATTAATGTTTACGCTTATTGATTCTACATTTTTTAATCTAATGCATGTGATACTGCAGAAATTAAGCATAAGAACATGTTGATAAGCTTTTGTAATCAGATTCAAGAGCTCCTGAGTGAAATGAAAGGCCCGATGAAGCAGAGACGGTTGAAGGAACACACCTCAGTGTTTGCAGGGCTGTTGCCGCCCTCTGTGTCCAGAGCAAACAGCTTCTCAGTCAGCTCCACCTTCAGGTCGCTGTCCACTGAGCTGTAGTAATCACCTGGGCTGCTGGGCTGTGGGAGGGCACAGAGGAGGGATGGGGGGGGATGAAGGTCAAGAGGCAGGAAGGGAACAAGAGAAAACAGGACAAAATGTAAAAGTACAGTGTAAAAAAAATAAAGAAAAAGTGGGAAATGAGTTTTGACAAAGGCACTATTCACTGCTAAGAGCCTGGTCACACACACTGCCCACTGTTAGCGACCTTTAACCCCCTCAGGCTTCACTGAACACAGAAAGAATGAACTAGGAAACAAGCACAACCAGTCACTAACTAATGACTCCATTCAATGTAACATGCAGTCTCTCAGCCCCAACCTCTGTCCCCGTCCTCACCGTGGAACAGCTGCTGAGGCTTGGAGTGGCGCTGCCCGGTGGCGGATTCTGCTGCACAGTGAAGGTACCGGCCATGTTAGCTATGTCCCCTGGAACCGGACCTGGGATCTTTCCTGACGATGAGGGGGCAAGCTTGTGGCTCTCACTGGCCCAGGATGGAGGTCCTGGAGGGAGCATGGCTGCAGCAGACACCTGGGTGTATCCTGGGGGCTGCTGGGGCTCCTCGAACGGAGGGCGACCTGCAAGAAGGAACCAGAAAACAGCTGGATCAGGAAAAGCTTTAACAAGCACAGACAATAGATTTAACATTTTGTAGCCATTATAAAATTATATTAAAGTTCTGAATAAACACAGAGTTAAACCTCTAAATAAAACCATTTGATCGAAAGCCTGGTATCTATTAACATCAGCGTGATATTAGATCTGTCCTGTTTAAGTCCAGTCAAGGCCTGAGACACTGTACATGTACGCTGACCACAGCAAATGCCTTCAGATAACACACACTACTGACCAAAGTCGAGGGAGATGATTGTGTCTCCAGGTGTTGGAGCCAGCTGAGCCAGGTCCTCCGGCTCCTCTTTGAGTTTGGTGAAAAGGGCATCCCCTGGCTCTCCGGTCACACCTGCACCTCCAGCAGTGAAGAAGCTGCTCATGTGGTGTGGCTTGAACATGGAATCTGTCTGCTCCAGGGAGAAAATCATCGACTTCTCCTCGATGTCACTGCACAATCGGAGGAAGAATATTTATTTTAGTTAAATGAAACATTATAGTTATAGCTCTTGGTGAAATAAGATTTCAGCTTCCACCCTTAAGTTGCCAGGACCACAGTAAAAGGGACCACAGGACTTACCTGAGGACATAGTTTATGCAGACGATGCACTGGGGCTGGGAGTTGCGGCTGTTATAAATAACAGTTCCCTGGGTTTCGACCCAGACATAGCCTCCGTTCTTAGCCAGCATTCGGTACTGACCGCTCACCGCCTGGCCCTTGGTACACACTGCAGACGGAGAGAGGAGGAGCCGTGAGTACATGATGGTTGGTGTCATATCAGGGAAGGACAACATGCCAAGACCTGAGTCTCATCAGACTTGAGGAACATCAAGCATCGCTAAGAGATCAAGATGTGCAGCTGCTTTGAGACGGACGTGTGACTTATTGAACACCAACAGAATGATCAGTGTTTCCTCTTGTGTTAAAGACACAGATCTGGCGAAACCTCCTGCGAGTCTGCAGCTCTGACGAGTTTTTGTGCCCATTTCGTACTTTTGTCATCCACTTACTGAAACACTGAGTGAATATCTGTGGATTTATTTTGCACCACACTATGAAAAGAACCAGACATTGGTTTGCAGGAGAGACCACGACGCTCGACTTGAGGACAAGATGTGCTGGCTGAGGTCCAAAGTTCAGCACTGGCGTGGGAAAGGAGCAGGACTTTGGTCAGAGAGTGTACATAGGGGCAGTGACTGTGTGTGTGTGTGTGCGTGTGTGTGTGTGTGGAGGAAGCTCGGGACAGCGTTACATGTAGCAGACGACACTGTTAGCATGTGCTGATCGACAGGCTGGTCACGTTGGCCGTGAGAGTGGGTCGCCTGTGTGTGACTTAGGAAGACACAGATAGAGAGCCCTTTATCTCAGAAGATTTGGGCCAACGAAGGACCAGGACCAAGACCAGAGGAAACACCACACACGACACACACACACACACACACACACACTGTCCAGAAAATCTGAGTCCTGAAATCCTGTTTTCTCGCCAGTTCCCTCATCCTGTTTTTGAGACGATGTAATTTTTAGAAAATTCTTCCAAATATGACTAAAACATGAGAATCTCACTGTGAAATGATTAACTTTACATCCTGTCCATAACCATTGATCCTTTGTCCTGTTTATTGATTCTTCAATGAAAGGTTTTCTGATTTAAATAAGACTTTTTAAAAAAACACTAGAGCCAAAGGTCACTTCAAGGTCACGTATGTGTCTAAAACAGTTTAACAACAGCGATTAGCTTTGTTTGACCAGTGAGAATGTTTTTAGCAGGAAAACGTCTTGAGACATCGAAGTACAAAGAGTTGGGAATAGATTTGAAACTGTGGGTAAAATGGATGCTGTTCACACACACACACACACACACACACACACACACACACACACACACACACACACACACACACACACACACACACACACACAGCTATTACATTGCAGTTGTAAGGAACTAAATGAGGACTTTTCTTCTTGCTCTGTCGCTGTTGTCGCTGTCAGTGGAGAGAAAAGCCATGACACTTCAGAGCCTTGTTAGCGCGCGCGCGCACACACACACACACACACACAGTCATTAGACTGTAATAGAGGCCACCTGGTCCCCTGTCCACAGTGTTTGTGTTTGTGGCAGCAGATGTGAAAACCTCATCAGGCCATCAGTGGCCAGGCTTAATTCAATAAAAGACATCTTAATACCTTGGCCCTGGCTCTGTACACACACTCACAAACACGCATCCAGACACTGGAGCAAAAAGCAAACCTAAGTAGAAAACCAGCCTGACATACAGATCCGAGAACAACCACTTCCCTCTGTTGCAGGAACATGAGGAAGGAGGGTTGACACCACAGCAGGATTAAAACAATCAGCAGATTAACAAACCAGAGTGTTAAATTTGTGTTTTTATGGCAGGAGCTGGAATTAGCTTTTCAGACTTCAGCGTGACTGAACTTTGACCTGTCGTCTTCGTCTAGTTTTGGTCACTAACTAACGTGTTCCTGTGTGTTCAGGTTCTTACAGTTGTGGTGGCTCTTGGTGACGCTGTCTGAGTCCAGGGCGTGGTAGAAGTCATAGACCGACCGACCCATCAGATCCTCAGGAGCGTAGCCCATCAGCTCCGTCACCCTGCAACACACACACACACACGCAACACACATTCAGCAGTGCACGTGACTCACTTTGAGGTTTCAGACTCCTTGTGAACAAACAATGCTCAGCAGACATTCACAGCTTCACACACAGAATCAAACAGAGGTGCACTTCCTCTGCAAAATAAGAATTGTTCAAATTCTCTGTCTCTGCTAACTCCCCGTGTTTCTGGGAACAGCTAATCTCTTCTGGTCCCACTCATCACGAGTTCACTTTGTTGATGAGGATTTTGTTGCCGGCTTTAAGTTACCTGATTAAAAAAAAAACCCCTCCAGCTCTTTCCCCAGTAAATAAGAGAATCTTCAGGTTTCAGGGAAATGATACAGGATCACAGTGCTCCGATTCGGATTCTTGGCCACATTCAGGTGCAGTCACGTTAAATTACACAAACCTCTCTGAGAACATGAAGTGACTTTATTTTACAGCGTTAACACCACACATACATAAACAGTGGTTTAATTTTAACTAGGTTAGATCAAGGGGCACGAGTAGGAGAGCCTGCTCCAAACAAACTGCGCTGTGAGAACATAATCAAAACCAGCAGCAGGAAGTGACCCCCTGGACACAAGGGTTTATGGGTATAAGCAGACCAGGGAGGGAGAACTCGGACTAGGAATGCAGACATTTCCTCCTGCTTAGTTTAAATCAAAGCGGGTGGAATGTGATTTTATTTCTAACTCCACCTGCCGCCAAGATCTGTCAGTCTGGTATGTTGACGCTTCACCAAATCTATCTGAACCGTTGCTCATGATCTTGGCCTGTCTTGGTTCTGTATATTTGTGATCGCTGCATTAATAGTTTTATATACTTTAATATATGAATCACATTTCTCTCCTAAATTAAAACACGCACCACATTATGAGCGAATTTTGTCTTCTAGTCAAAACATTATCCAATTTAATTGTGAAGTGACTGCTGAACTCAAAGCACTGAACAGTTTCAAATGACTCCAAAAGTAAACTTCACTAAACCAACATTAAAGTCCAGTTGTGCAGTCCAGATATTTCAAAATGCATTCAAATCTAATTTTACTCTCGGTCCAGATTTTCATGTTTTGCTCACTGAAGGTTTGTTAACGTCTGCAGCAATGAGCAGAAATACAAAGCAGATTAGCTTGAATCTGCTTCTCTCACGTACTTTAGCACAGAAGTTAAGAAGATAGTTATTGAGTCTGATTAATCATAATGTACTGTAGCTGTGAAAAACACTCTGTCGCTGAGTGTCGATGATCGCACATTCCTGGACCAGAATTCCCAGAATTCTTTGTGAAATGCAGATAAATGATGAGTTATAGGGTCACAGAGCGAAGAAGGTGAACAGTCTGTGTCGTGTGGAGCGGAGAGAGTGAAAAGGAGGAGGACAGCAGGGTCTGGTGGTGCAGAGACTCTTGTCCTCAGATTACATAACACCGACAGCTGCAGGCCTCAGACTGCAGGAAGCGCAGACGGTGAAAGGAGAGAAGAGACGTGGATCCATCCGTGGACAACATTCAGGAAAAAGAAGCAGAGAGCAAAGAAGACGGATGGAAAAACCAAACAGAAGAAGAAGAAGAGCAAGAACGAAGGTGGAGGGAAGAGAAACTAAAACGACACCAAGTTACAATGACGATGATTGTCTCCACGTTGAGCATCACATTACACAGATACAGACACACGTGACACCGAGAGCAAACTCACCTCCTCTTCTTTGGGTGTGAAGAGTCTGATATCTGCTCACACGTTAAGCGATTAATAAAACCAGCATCGGTTTTCTTATGGTACAAATAATCATTAGTTGCAGCTCTCAGGTTTCCAAACACTTTAAGAAACTGCTCCGACCCGTCACGAATACGACAGGAGCAGAAATAATGTCGCCGGGGGAGAAATCTGAATCTAATGCACCAGAGGTTTTTGTGCTTATGTTTCTGGACTTGGTCCAGACCAAGACAAGACCAGACAAACCTGTTGTCAGACACTGTTTAACACTCCAGTCACTTCTCCCTGCTCATTTACACAGACGTATCTGATCTGAGCCTATTTCCATGCAGCCACGACGAGCAGCTCCAGCTTTGACCATATTTGCATGCAAACAAGAAAGTCCACTGTCCCCGTCACTACCACAAATCCCAGCTTTACATGCAGAACAGCTTTCTGGGTAATTAAGATTTGTACCCCTCCCATGGCTTTTCCTTCCCAGTACTGTGGAAATTTAATTGAATTGTTCAGCTCACACACGTTTTGGCCACATCAAGTGACAGATGAACCATTTTATTATTATATTTACCTTTTTTCTTTTATAGCTTTATTAAAACCTGTTTTATTGAAATTATTTCAGTTGTCAGTGTCTGAAAATCTACCAGATTGATTTTTTCTGTGATTTTATGAATGAGCTTGTTTGCTCTGTCTCTCGTCTGTCTCTCTGACTCCTAGAAGCTGCTGCTCATCAAAAAGGTTTGGTCCTTTCTTTTCTCCAGTAAATAAGTTTCTTTCCTTGCCCTTGTTTTCCTGCTCCCTCTCTTTTCCCTACTCGACCTCTCGCACTGCCAGACTTGAGCTAAAGAAACTTTCTGTCCCTTCCCTAATGAGTCTAAGTCCCTGCTGAGCCGGGAGGGCAGCCCACCTACAATAAACTCATTTGCGTAATTGGAGAGAAGATTTGGGCAGCTATCAAATTGCACCACACGGGCAAAAAAGAAAATGGGTCCTTGTTTGTAGTGTGGTCACGCACAGACGTGTGCATGCAATACACAAACCACATTCTCCTTTTTGCAAAAGAAACCTTTGTCCTGCATGAGAAGCTTGATAAGATTACAGGTCTGTATACATGTGCTTGTGTAACTCCAATCTGTGTGTGTGTGTGTGTGTGCGTGCGTGCGTGTCATCAGTGTCGCGAGCCAATGGGAGAAAAATATTTGGGTGCAAACGGACTGGTTGTTCAGCTCCGACACGGCCACTGTTCATGTGACAGCTACAGCATCTGTCATTGTGATGAAAGACACCACACACACACAGACACACACACAGACACACAGACACACACACACAGACACACACACACAGACACACACACACAGACACACACACACACCCTCAGTTGCAGCTTGACTGACATCTCTGCAACACTGGAATGTGTGTGTTTGTTCTGCGCTGTGTATCTGAGGAGGAACACTTGGTACAGTCTGTGTCGTGACAGCGTCTAATTAAAGTATTAACGTTACATTTGCCACCGACGCTGCTGCCAAGTCAAACCGATTCAGTCAACACGCAGCAATCAGTCCAAAGGACAGTGTTTTCACTGGCAGCAGCCCCATGACGTGAAGATGCTTTAGTACTAAACTCTGCTCAGGTTCTCAGTGAGTTCAGTACATCTTCTGGCTCTAAAACATGTTCTTTTCCCAACTAGTTCTCTCTGAGAACCACCACCCTGTTGTATGTTCAGACCTTTTGCTGAAGAAATGAGCTTTAGTCATCTGGGACTTCCACCTGCATTGTGCCCACACCAACCACAATTTAATTAAGGAAACGTGTCACCGGACTAACGGTCGGTCCTACCTCTCGTCACAGTAGGTGAACTTCATGTCCATGCTGTGTCTGCTCAGGAAGGTCCTGCTGTCCAGCGGCGTGTCGATGTTGGACGGGTGTGGGATGGGTTCGCACATGAGGACAGCGCAGGTGAGTGGAGGCTCTTTGAAGCCGCACAGAACTCTGGGAGGGCAGCTGTTGTACATCTTCAGGTGTCCGGTGCAGTGCAGCACCTGCAGGCGGCAGCAGGATGAGAAACGTAACGTAGGCGGCGTGTTGTGTTGTCAGCAGTGACAGGCTGTGTACATTATCTATCACTTCTATCCCACACGTTTGAACATACCTAAGATAAACTTGGTCATTAACACGCGAGAAAAGCAGAAAAATATATTTCTGTAACATAAATTATTTAATATTTGCCTTTTAAGGTGAGGTGAGGCCTCAGATTGCTTCATTTTTAGGGGTTGCAGGACAAAAGTAAAGGAACCAAAGACCTATTACACAACCACCTTGAAGAACTATCTGGTTCTCTGTTCTGGTTCTCTGTACCTTCCAGCTGGCTGACTTGAGGTTGACGGTGCGTCCTCTGTTGGTCACGGTGCATTTCATCCTCATGAAGAAGTCCCGCTCAGTGCTCAGCTCTTTGCCTTTCTTACCAAAGCCACTGCCTGGAGAGGGAAGTGAAACCAACATTACTGACACAGAACAACGGAGAGATGCTTTGAAGCCGTCGGCTGAATCTTGACTTGTAAACATTCAAAGTAATAAAACCAGTGTTTTCATGAATAGCACAGTTTTCCAGGCTGATTTAATCTGAAAGGAACAAGTTTTCTGACTCCACAGCAAACAACAAAAGTGCATCACATCAAAATATCTAAATTCATTATATTGTCTGTACTGTCACTTTTTTTATTACGTATTTCACTTCTGTGTTTTTTAGTTTGAAATCCGAGCCCAGAAAATTCCACCCGCAGTTTGTTAAATTAGCAAAATTAAAGTCAAATCTTTTCCTTATGCGTCTGTGGCAGCTGAGCCTTAGAAACACCAACGTCTCTCACGCAGAGCAGAGACATGGAATTAGGCCAAGTGGTTACATCACAAGGTCGGAGGTCAACCTCAGAGCTGGAGCCACAGAAAGAAGTGATGAAGTGTGTCTTTTGTCTCACACACACACACACACACACACACACACACACACACACACACACACACACACACACACACACACACACACACACACTCGTCTTTATATAGTGACACTAAACAAAAACAGGACAAAACGTTTCTCTACTGGTCCTCAGAAGAAAAAAAAGTGTGTGTTCCTGTGTGTGTGTTCCTGTGTGTGTGTGTGTGTGTGTTCCTGTGTGTGTGTGTGTGTGTGTGTGTATGTGGGCAGAAGAAACAGGGCTATAAAATATACTGTACTGTTCCACTTGTGTGTTTTGTGGCCACTGCTGATAACAGTTATCAGCCACAGCTCAGTATGAGAGAGATTATTTTCTTAAATAAACCTTAGTCAGTTCTACACTTTTTTTTTTTCAGTGTTACACAATTTTATCAAGAGAAAACCCTTCTGTTCTGTGTGTGTGTGTGTGTGTGTGTGTCCTCGTCTTCACGCTTCTCTGACCTCTGCACACACGGTGCATCCCTCCTTAGGTTTCTCTCTGTACAACCTCTGACCCCCTGTCGTCATTGTCTTTGCTTGTTCTGGCATTATACTCTACATGTTTTTCCCAGTGAGAAAAAGGGGAGTAAGGGGAGTAACGGTGCTGAGGCAACCTCCTCCTTTTTAATCCTTAAGGTCTAAATCTCCTCTGAACAATGCAAAGTAAACGTTGGGCATTTCTCATGTTGTACTGTTTTCTAGCCCCTCAGTTACTGTGTCGATGTCACTGTACATAGTCCACAGGAAAGAGCAGGCTAATAAAAGTGAAAGTACTTCTTGATATTATTCTTGATATTCATTTAGTATTTCAGCTAATTAAAAAGAAAAGAAACCTGAACTACGTCCCCATGTCTCTGCTCCTACTGCTGTACAGAAGGACCAACAGGACAACATGTCCTGAACACTGATGATTTGTCCTGTGGATTATTCAGACTCCCCTGAGCATCAACCTGCTTTGCATATGAGATATCTCATCATCTAACGGGCAGACGCTTCTATAGACTTTAACAAAGCGTCACCGTTATTTTAGATTTAGATTTGTAGGATGAAAACAATGAGAGACTTATAACAGTATCCTCAACCATGAGGATCACATGTGGCCTGTGTACTGACCAGTTGTCTTCAGGCTGAGGTTTTCTCTGATCTCCTCGTGGTCACATGGATGAGTGAAATCAAAGATGCTGTGCCCAGTGAGCTCCACCTGGAAAATAAAAATACCATCAGCAGATATTTTAAAAATAACCTTCTTTTCTAGATTTTCCACCTGCCTGTTAAACAAGTCGTGTTTTTCCACGTCTGACAATGATGACAATGGTTTGTTTGGAGCCCAGAGATGTAGAACTGGGTTCTGAGGCTGAGTGATGACAGCCAGGACCAAACAAAGAGTGTGTCACCTCCAGAAACTCAATCTGCATCAGCAATAAGCAAACAGAAGCTCATGGCCACAGAGGCTGTAGAAAACCAACCAAATACAGGGGCTTTAATTTACAGGCAACCTCACGTCCTGTGTGGTGTTCGTTTCAAGTCTCCCTGACGGCATGAGAGCAATTCCACACAACCATAGCAGGCTTGTCGGACTGAGTGAGTCTCCGTCTAGGACTGTCTGGTGTTCAGCTCTCCCATCTGCTACAGACAAATTAGAATAATAATCTAAGTTGGTACAGTGGAACAGTGGTGTCTCCTCACAACAGAAGGTTCTGTGTTTGAACCCAGGTGGACCCAGGGCCTTTCTGTGTGGAGTCTGCATGTTGTCCCTGTGTCTGTGTGGGTTTTCTCCTCCCACAGTCCAAACACATGCAGGTCAGGATTAGGGTCTGAACCCAGGTGGACCCGGGGCCTTTCTGTGTGGAGTCTGCATGTTGTCCCTGTGTCTGTGTGGGTTTTCTCCTCCCACAGTCCAAACACATGCAGGTCAGGATTAGGGTCTGAACCCAGGTGGACCCGGGGCCTTTCTGTGTGGAGTCTGCATGTTGTCCCTGTGTCTGTGTGGGTTTTCTCCTCCCACAGTCCAAACACATGCAGGTCAGGATTAGGGTCTGGACCCAGGTGGACCCGGGGCCTTTCTGTGTGGAGTCTGCATGTTGTCCCTGTGTCTGTGTGGGTTTTCTCCTCCCACAGGCCAAACACATGCAGGTAAGGATTAGGGTCTGAACCCAGGTGGACCCGGGGCCTTTCTGTGTGGAGTCTGCATGTTGTCCCTGTGTCTGTGTGGGTTTTCTCCTCCCACAGTCCAAACACATGCAGGTCAGGATTAGGGTCTGAACCCAGGTGGACCCGGGGCCTTTCTGTGTGGAGTCTGCATGTTGTCCCTGTGTCTGTGTGGGTTTTCTCCTCCCACAGTCCAAACACATGCAGGTCAGGATTAGGGTCTGAACCCAGGTGGACCCGGGGCCTTTCTGTGTGGAGTCTGCATGTTGTCCCTGTGTCTGTGTGGGTTTTCTCCTCCCACAGTCCAAACACATGCAGGTCAGGATTAGGGTCTGAACCCAGGTGGACCCGGGGCCTTTCTGTGTGGAGTCCGCATGTTGTCCCTGTGTCTGTGTGGGTTTTCTCCTCCCACAGTCCAAACACATGCAGGTCAGGATTAGGGTCTGAACCCAGGTGGACCCGGGGCCTTTCTGTGTGGAGTCCGCATGTTGTCCCTGTGTCTGTGTGGGTTTTCTCCTCCCACAGTCCAAACACATGCAGGTCAGGATTAGGGTCTGAACCCAGGTGGACCCGGGGCCTTTCTGTGTGGAGTCTGCATGTGGTCCCTGTGTCTGTGTGGGTTTTCTCCTCCCACAACTAATTATATCAAACAACAGGTGTAACAACATTTATTGAAATAAATGAATAGTTTTACTTTTCCGGTTTCACTCTTGAGTCTTTTGGTTCGAGTCTTTTCATGTTTTGTGTTGTGGGACTATCTGGACCAGTGTGATACTGAAAGTGTACAGACCACAGATCATTCGATCGTTCACTGTCAGTCAAATTAAATCACTGGAGATTGCAAACAGCCTTGAATTCATAGATTTTAAAATAGAGCTGGTTTATTTTTCAATATAATATTAGTTCTATTAGAATAATAATCATCACAGGCTGATACTGACAGACTGTGTTAGGTTTTTCAATGAGTTTCTGAAAACTGTGTCTTGTACTGACTGATCTTAAACTTGTCTTATTTATATGTGTGTGTGTTTGAGTCTATTCCTGGTAACGGCCGTGTACCTGAGTGAGCCCCATGAATTTGCTGATGTTCTCGGACAGGAATATCATGTCGCCGTCTGACGTTACCACGGTGATGAAGCCCTCCAGAGACTTCAGGTACAGGCTGTCCATCTGTCCGTCCTCACTGCTGCTGCTGTTGCTGCTGCTGCTGCTGTTGTTGCAGGCTGGAGGGGGACACAGAAAACCAGGCAGAGTCACACTGGCTGTTTCATTCAGTGCTGACTATAAACTGGTGATGTGAACATGTGCACACATCAGGCTGGTTTCCCTCCTTGAAGCTTTGGCTTGGGACCAAAACAAACCAGTTGCAGCCTCTTCCTGCATCCTGACAAATTACACCCAAACCACAACAACATTTGTAATAAGCGGCCACATTAAGAACATGACTGACATTATGATACAGTTATGTCTGAATATGTATGGTGGGGATGGATCCAAACATTTATTCACACGGTGGATTCATAAACAAACACAGCCAGGGCTTAACTGTCCTGTCTGAAGAGGGAGTGTGTTTGTGTTTGTGTTTGTGCACGTGTGTGTGTGTGTGTGTGTGTGTGTGTGTGTGTGTGTGTGTGTGTGTGCATGGAGGCTTCACGCTGAACAAAGCCCAGTAGTCGATGGGGGTGGAGGGTGGGAAGCCTGTAATTCCTCCAGTGTGCTTCCCTGAGATAAGAGAGGCCAGTTCTCAAGGCTCCCGGTGAGGCCTGGGGCTCGAGTTTGGAGCTGGGCCCAGAGAGCATTAACCCCTGCGGGAGCCCAGAGCTTTCTCATGGGCCCCAGGGAGCCGGGGAGACTCTCAGGGCCCAGTCCAAAGACCGGGGCACCTTTGGCCTAAATACTTAGCTGTGATTACCAGACATTTGGACTGAGCTGCACTTTTCTTCTCTCTGTTGAATGCTGGTTGCATAACTGCCCTCGTTTTCAAATAATGGGGTGCGGATCATTTTCCCTCACTGTTTTTATTTTTTTACATTGGTTCTGTTGTGCTGAACAGAATGAGGTGACAAGACAACAGGGTCAGATGTGACTTGGGACACTGTGCGTTTACTAACTTGGCAGGACTTCTTCTCTCTTTTACGACGACAGCTATTCCAGCTCCTGCTCTCATTTCCGTTGCAAAGAGCAAACTTGAAAAGACAAAACGCAGAGTGTGTAACGTCGAACACGGCGATTAGAGGAAACCTTGTTAGCGTCACTGACCCTCTGAGCTGAGCTACAGCGAGTGAGGTTTCTTTCGTATCATTTCAGGAGAAAGTCGAAGCATCAGATGCACCGCTCTGAGTCTAACATGGGTCAAACTACAACTTTCGGCCCTTATGTTACAGTGAATTTCTTATTTCCCATATCCAGGGACCTTTAAACTAAAACCGATTGAAGACATAAAATGTACATTTCCTTTTCCACGTTCTAAGAGACGCGAACACTCCCAAACTAATTTCTCCTAAAATCACAACTGTGTGCTCCTACATCTTTATTTCCACGTGGTGCAGAAACGGCTAATTAGCTTTTAGAAGGTGTGCTGTGTGTGTGTTTTGCTAAGGCTCCCAAGACACTCAGCAATTCCAAATCCAAACAGACGATGAGTCCAACAAGGCTAATTAAACAACAGTTTCTACCCAAGCTCAGCTGGTCTGGGACTAATCCCATAGAAATGCAGCCCGGTCAGTTCTTGAGTACGTCCTAATCTGTGGATCAGTGTTCTTCGGGTTCCTACTGAGCTCATGTTGCATAACTGAGGTGCTCCCTACAGCAGCTTGCATACAGCATGTGCTCCTGGGTGCATATACAGTATGTTTGTGTGTAGGAATGTGTGCATGGGAGCGTGCACGCCAGCATGTTTGGCGCCAAGGCGGTCGGGTGTTATGGCTAGCGGGGTTAATGCCAGCACCGGTTGAACGATGGGCAGAGCTCTCTGCTTCCTCTCCAATCTCTCCCTCCATCATGCAGCAATCAGACCAGCCTGATAACGCTATCTGCCGCTGCATCTCATGGATCTCCCGGTCCTGTCCTCCCTCTCACCCACGGCTTTCCTACCCTCATTACCTTCGCTCCTCCTCCTTGTTATGCCTTCTGTCCTCCTGCCGCTCTCCTCCTTAGACTCGATGACCTCGTCCTCTCTGTCTTCACAAACACGTCGTCCCCACCTCCGTCCCTCCGCTTTCTTCATGTGCAGCTTCCTACTTCACCCTCCTTTGTCTTTGTGCGTCTTTGATTAGTGCACGACAATTTCCAGGAATTTTCCACTTTTTTTGAGTGCTGAATTTTAAAAAGGGTCAGTTCACCTAATTTTAAAAGCTGCTAAGTGTCAAAGCAAAGATCATGGATCAGTCTGAGGAAGATGGACACCGTTTTCCACAAAGAGTCTTTCAAATGTCATTTCTCTCTGTTTTTAAAGCCACAGACAAATGTACTTTTATTGTGTCGGGGTGGCAGCTGCTGTTTCAGAGGCCGATATCTCAAAATCTGAGAACATGAAACTGAAACTATCTGCATAACTAGATGCCACTGAGAGAAAGCCACGAAATATCATTTAACCTTTTAACTTGACACAAAGCTGGATATGTGTGAACAGACCACAGCACATCCTTTTATACTTTGGTTTGAGTTTATCTATTTTATTCTAAACACAGAGATCCACAACAGCTATAGATCTTAACCCATTTGTAATCTCTATTATAGTTTTTAACTTTTATGCTCTAACTTGTTTTCACCTGTAATTCTGTTCTATTTTCAGTGAAGCATATAAATAAAAGGACTGTGATTCATTCTCAGCGATGACTCCACAAATAGCCAGAAATAGGAAGCAGCAGTCACCGTTGTTTAAGGAAGCGTTGGACGTATATGCATCATTCTGTCCACAGCAAACAATACAAAGCGGTTTATAAATCACAATAAGTAGGACATTAAAAGTTCCATAAGAACAGAATAGTGTCAGATCCAAATGGGAGCTGAGAGATTTACAGATGAGATTAAACTCTCGTATTAAAAATGGCTTCCTGTTACCAGCAGGTCATTACGAAGGCTTGTTCAGCGCCACAGAACCTGATCTTAAGTTCTCGTTCGCATCACGTTCGGATCAGTTTCCTAAACAAAAAGTGAAATTACAGGAAAGCGTGTATGAAATTTCAGTTATTCTCCACGTGATCTAATGGGGCCGTCAGGAAAAAGGCTCAACGGTTCACTGAGCTGTCGGAGTTGGATGTTGATGCATTTAATCTTTAATTTGACGATAACATCAGAAAGCAGAATAAAGCAGACTTAATTATACGCTGCTAAAATACAGAACCCGTCCGGCCTTTACTGAACCATCAACAGTTTTAATGTGCAGGTGTCATGTACCTTCTCCCCAGCACAAAGTGTTAAGTCTTGTGCTCTGTTAAGGAAAAATAAGCCGATTCTTTTCACAAGCTGTTTATCGCTGACGTCGTTTCATTTTGTTGTTCTCTGATCTCATTTCGAAACACCGACAGCGGAGGAATTCCAGAACAATGGCTGCATTTCTTTGTCGAGCTTCCTCAGCTTCTAATTTTAAATAAGACAAGAGGAAGGAGGAGTGCAAAGAAAGGCCCAACGAATACTTTCCTACTTCACTGGACAATTAGTCATATGGACCAGCCCACACAAAAACACAGGCAAGACCAAAAACCTGTCATGAATCCATGACAAAGAGCTTGAGCAGCATTTGGCTGTTTTGAGTGTGTGCGCACGCAGGTCAGTGTCCATACCTGTGGCGAGGAGCTTGCGTGTGCGGAGGAAGCTGATGGCCAGTCTCATGATGGAGGCCTTGTCCAGGTGCGAGCTGATGCTGTGAGGTAAAGGCAGCTGGTGAGCCAGCTCGTAGAAAACCTCCGTCTCCTTGCTGCGCCTGCAGCGAGCGGCATCCCGGGACTTCTCCTTCCGCCGCTCTGAGCTGCTCCTGCAGCAAAAACACAGACAAGGACGGTCGCACCTTCAGTTGGATCAGTTCTGCTTACAGACCCACTCAGGCAGCCATAAACCCTATTGATCACTTATCAATGGACAATTGAGAAATGACATGCAACAAAGGTCTCATTGATTCCAATAGGGAACATTTTGAGTGAAGCCCTTTGAATAAATAATGTACAGGTTTGTGTTGAAATATGGTCAGATCTTCATCTAGAAAGTTACTTTAACAAATAACATCACAGAGTCTCTCTCCTCCCGGCTGGATAGACCAGGATGGAAAAACTTTGTGGACCCTGAAACTAATGACTTCAAAGAAAGCTAATCACAGCCCGAGAGCGGTTCAACTCCAGATGTTCTAACAACACGCCTGAGCTTGAAGCGACTCTGTGAGGAAGACTGGTCCAAATTTCCTCCTGAACATTGTGCAGGTCTGATCTGCAGCTGGAGAAACTGCTGGTTCCAGTTTGACCTGGTACTAAATCCAAAGGTTCACTTACATTTTCCACCAGCACTGTTGGAAAAAAATGTATGTTTTATTTAATTATTATTTTATTATTCATTCAGCCTTTTGTCTTTCACTTCATCAAGGTTAAGAGTTTATCCAAACTACAGAAACAAACACACTCACCAACACGTTATCCTAAACCCAGCGACAACTGAAGCCATTTTCACTCCTGTCGAATCTAAATATCTAAATGCACCAAAGCCCAAAAACATCTGGACTCAAAGGTCATCCACAATACAGATAAAACACACACACACACACACGCACACACGCACACACACGCGCACACACACACACACACACAAAGTAAAAGAGTCAAACACAAAATAAATATGTATAAACTATTTCAGTCTAAATCCACAGACTCATGTGTCTTTATTTATCAGTTTCCTCAGTTTCTCTTTGCTCCAATACATTTTATGCAACAGAAATTTGTGCCATTAAGGAAATAAAACAATAATGTCTAAAGATAATGACTGACGGCACATTAAGTCCAGTTTTGTGTGTTTGTTTAACGTGTTTGTTTTCATTCGGACTGGACTATTGAGCAGAAAGAGGAAGGTACATGTACAGTGTGTGTCTGGAGCCCAGCCATGAGCTACAGATAGTGGCGGACGCTCCATGTGAAGGTAATGGGTTTCTAATAAAGTGGACAGCTGCTGACGTGGAAGACGAGGAGCCAGGTGATTATTTTCATTTCCTCAAGTTAATTCATCAGGAGGCTTTTAGCCAAAACAATAATGTTGCAAGGTAAAAATACTTATTCCAGCAATCACAATGCAACCCCCAGACCTGTCTCAGGGGCCCCTCTATAGCAAAATGCTGTGGACAAACACCAAGTGAAGCCTGCTCAGATGTTCACGTCCGTGACCTCAACCCTGAGCAAGTTCCCAAAGATACAGTTTCTTTTCCTGGCTCTACACCGACGCCTGGTGAAGGTACAACAAGAGTCAGGTCCAAAGGTTTTCATCTGATTTTAGGAAAAAGATCAAACTGTAAAGATGTTTTGTTTTTTCATGAAGGAATTTTGCAGCAGCTGCTTAAAGTTTCTGACCTAAACCCTCATCACTTGTCGTGTGTGCTCATTTATCAACACTCAACTAAAGGAATGAGAAGCAAATTGGACTGAGCTTCTCACACGACACGCACATCAGCCGCGAGATACATTATCAGTCCTAAGACAGAAACATTTTTAACCTTTCCTGCTTTGCCACATTTCATTTTCAACTCAGAAGCAACTGAAAGGTCATTTTTGTGTCGTCACTGCATAAAGCCAAGGACAGAGTCACCGCAGGCCCCATGAAGACTCACGGTGCATTCAAATGCCGACTGTATTTCACAGCCACAAAGAACGTGAAGGTGAAAACCTCAACAGGTTAAAGTCAAAAACATGTCCCCGAACAAAGAGCTTCTGATTTTCAGCTTCTGATCTGTCTGCAGGCTCCATGATGGCAACAACCACAACAAACAAGGTGTGTCTCTGCTCTGCTGAACTTTAGATAGCCTCCCTCTTTATCACGGTACATCACATCTGAGGCAGACCTGCAACATGCAGGACCTGGGAAAAAAAAACAAAATACAACAATCCTTTTCGCTATAAAACACAAGAAGCAAATGAAGCAACAACCCATGAAACCACAGAACAGAAGACTGTATCAGCCCTGTGGCCGAGATAAGAAAATAATAAAGTGCCAACACAAATAATTCATGTGTTGCTGAACAAGTTTACAACAAAACGAAGCAAACTACAGAGAACACAAAGTGCCCTGAGTTCTCTAAACATAACCATGAAATCCTGATTCTGCACAAACCGACGCCGTAGGAACAGAGCTGGAACACGGCGACAGCGGACACTTCGCAGATATTTACAAAACAGAAAATGCAATTCAATGGTTTTATTGTGGTGTGTGTTGTACACAGTCTGAGTAGAGGCCCGATGTGTCCAAGCCCATCTGAGTCTGAGCCAGTGTACCCGCGCAGTAGTCCCTCAATCCAACAATACACTTCAGGCCTGCCAACATTAACAAACACTACACATACGCACACAGAGCAGTTTTCTGGTTTGTTTCTGGACTTTCTGGTCGTCGACAGAGTCGGGGACGGCATGTTCTCCTGCCACACCTTAGAGGCCTGAACTCCACTTCCACAGCCGCACACAAAGTCCTATTCTATAATAATAACAGAATAATCTATTCTCCACATCTTATTTTTGACACAAACGCCCTCATCATTTACCAGGAACCTCACACTTCTCAGGTTTAAATGTTGCTGTAGAGTTTTAAAGCCTAACACAAGCATTTACCCAAACCAACATCTTTAAATGCAAAACTCCACTGACAGAACAGACTGTAAAGTAAAACCAGTTTGCTAATAAATCAAATCAGAAGACTCAGACGTGTCGATTATCATGAAGATGAGCAGAAACATTCTTACTCTCTAAGTGCTGAAGATGCAAAGGACAGGATTTCTATCACACCCATATCAAACCCTCTTTCCAGGGTGTTCTGAAGGCTACAGCAAACCATGCTGTGATAATCATAAAACCATCTGGTTCACATCAACATCAGTGTCGGTGGCTCCGATGGTTCAAATTGGAGGATCCCAGTTTCCCCTGTGGCCACGCTCTAGACCCCACAGAAACACAGGGAGACCGACCGCACAATCAAACATGCAAACACGCATCAAGGACAAGATAGCGTACAATTAACAGGAAAGGCCGAGCACAGAAGCACCATTATCTTATCTCATCGAGCGTATGTCCCATCAGTATGTCTCCCTGCTCGTCTCTCTGAGGCCTAAACTCATTAACCCACACTGACAATCGCCCAAATCCTCATTACTGACGAGGCAGCAGACGGCAGAGCAGCCCCCAACTGCTTCCACTGCACCACGGACCTGCAAGGACCAGGTCAACTGGAACAGCTAACTTCAGCTAGCCCCTGTGTGTGTGTGTGTGTGTGTGTGTGTGTGTGTGTGTGTGTGTGTGTGTGTGTGTGTGTGTGTGTGCGTGTGTGTGTGTGTGTGTGCGTGCGTGCGTGCTGCGATTGTCTGGGGCCATTGTTACCGCAGGCTACACAGTCATGCAACAAGCAACAGGAATCACAATGCTTCACCCACTGATGTGTACACGCACACACACACACGCACGTGCCACAGTTTCAGCCACTTTACTTCCTTCCTGCTACTTTTTTAATCTTTGTGCCGTTTCCTTTGTTTCTTTGCACAACTACAGTAAAATGTCCCCAGACAGGAGGATTTCATCCATGAACATACAGTATCAAAACCACTTATCACCATCACCCTGTTTAATCACTTCATCTAAATCATCACAACTTAGACAAAATGATGCTGCTGCTATTTCTTGATTTCTCTGATTGCATTTAATCCACTTCAGGATTTGTAGGATCACTTCCAGAGATCCACCCCCAGTAGATCCCAGTCCTGCTCCAGCCGGGCGTCACCCAGAGGCCTGCGAGGTCTCGGTGGACGTAGCTCACCTCGGCAGTTCAGACCCGCCTTTCTTCTGCCATGTTATGTCTGCTTTGTGTTTCTACAAATCAGTTTGTGACGTCTGATAGAGAAGTGCTGCATAAATAAACTTCACTTCATCATCCAGGTTTGGCGGCGGCTGCTGCGTGCAGACACACATCTGACAAGACACAACAGTCTGGCTGCAGGGGCTACTGAGTTCATGCAATCAAGCCACGTGGAAAATTCACCGACTCTGTGAGTTCAGCCAATTACACGTCCAGTCAGTCAGTCAGCTCGTCTGAATACCAGCTGGATGCTTATTAAACATCCTGAAAACCACTACAAAGACTTTTGAACACAGGACTGACTTTCTTTTTCAAAGACCTTCTTCCTTCTTCAGCCCACAGCAGAGTGAGACGGGACCAGGATGAGACAAAAACTAAGAAATATGAGTAAAAAGTGAATCTGTAACAGACCAATGTTGAGACAAGTCACACTGATTTAGACCTTTTGTGAAAAGTCTGTTGAGGTCTGGTGAAACCCAAAGCTTGTGGAGACAGAAATGGGACCTGGCAGCTTCTGGAACAATCAAAGAATCAAAGTCCAACATTTGGAGAACTCGCTTGTTCACAGCGTTGGGCTCTAAGATCACGACATAACGAGAAGGAGAAGTTAAACTGGGTCAGGACCGACTAACTCTGTCAGTGCTCCATGTTTCAGTCAGCGGTGCAGTCGACGACAGTATCAGGGAGACTTTGCTTTTTAATTTACCAACATTTCAACAATAACGTCAAACTGTCAGGACTGAAACTGGAAATGTCCCGAATAAAGTCAAAATTACTTTATTCTTTGAAATTAAAAAAGTCATCCTCATTTTTTTCCTTTTATTTGTGGCCGTAATGACTAAACTGGCGCAGCAGCCGTGAATAAACAGCAAAGTTAGTCATGTTTACGTGCAGACCCATCCATTCAGAAATAGTGCTGCCAACATGAGGCTTCGGTTCCTCACGCAAGGGCACCAGCCTTGTGACAGCTGACATGAGTTTTCACAACAGCTGTCAGTCATGTGACGAAAGAAAATGGGTTGTGAAGGTCACACACACACACACACACACACACACACACACACACACACACACACACACACACACACACACACACACACACACACACACACACACACACACACACACACACACACACACACACACACACACACCCATCGCGTCCTCTCTGGCTCCTGGATCCATCTTCTGCCCTTTATCTACAAACCAACACACGAGGAGTCGAACACACCACAGCCCAAGCTGCTGCTGTCACTTCAGCCTGACACACCACCCACTGCACACACATGTAATTACAGCACAAACACACGGACGCGTCCACTGAGGTCACCTGCAGTGAGTAATGACGCTTCACTCGCCACAGAAACTCAAAAAAAAAAAACGCAGAGCGATTCAAATCCAGACCACAGGTCAAACACACAGAGCTGAAGATGCTGGAGTGAAGCCAGGAATCACAGCTCACGCCAGAAAATGATGTGAAAGCAGAGATAACATTCTTTGCTCTGCTCCGATTCATTGGCACACCTCGACGCTGCTTTTAGAGTGCGAGAATAGCAACCTAAGCCAGGTCGATGTGGGCTGCCAGCTATTTTCATCATCCCGCACTCGTGCAAACAGCATACGCAGCCCTAAAAGGATCTCGGCCGTCGACCTGCCGAGGCCGTTTCTGCTCAGTTTTGTTTCAGAGGCCGCTCTGGTCTGAGCTTCACTTTAAGGACAGGTGGATGGGATGGTAGCGGTGCAAAGTACAGTTTTTAACTTTTCACTGTTTACTCTCGGACATTTGCCTCAGATTCAGTTGCTGTTCCTTCTTATAGGATCAGGTTTACGTATGACAAACCTTTCTAGGTGGTGGCACTTTGTGTTGTTTACCTGGAGCCTCTGGGATGTGTCAGATGTTTGAGGTGTGAGTGGATCCACCACATGACCTTCAAATAACTAACTGTCCTATTTATTGTCAATGAATCTGGTAATTCCCCCCTGATGATTTTATTTATCCTGAGCCCTTCTGGAGACACATGTCCTTTAGGTCGGGGACTGAACATTAGTAGTTAAACCCAGATCCACCTCAGTCAGGATTATATTTTTATGATAATACGTCTGTATTTTTTCCTAAGTAGGACTTTTGTGCTGGTGTTGAAGTATTTGAATCTTTCTTCCACCACTGATGGACACACAGATAATAAATGGACGGAGAGAGTTTGTGTGAACGACAGGTAGAAAATACATACCTGGCATTCTGAGACCTCAGTGACAGAAGTAACGCTGTCACTCTAAACCACAGCGAGTCACACGGCCAGTGAGTGAGCAAACACACACACACACACACACACACACACACACACACACACTCAGCAGCATAATTAACCTTAACCCAGGCTGAAGCTTCACAGAAACGATTCTACTGAGAGGAAACAGGAGCCATCCACAAACTGTCAGTTCTTCTTTCCACACTAACCAACAGGGAGACGCTCATTGATCAGGTACCAGTTACTACCAGCGTGTAAACAACTCGATCAATAGTCGAGGAATTTGCCAGAAGGACCATCAGATTATATGAAACCACCCTGGTCATGATGAGCACAGTTCACTAACACCTGCCCTCCTTAAAGGTGTTTCTTCCTGTGTTGTTTCGCCTCAGCCGGGGAGGAGAAGTGAACTTGGTCCAGTTGGCCCATTTGGTCTGGCTCAACCTCCGGCACCACCGAGGACAGGACCTTAACCCTCGCGCTCAGGGGCAGCAGGTCGGACTGTGGTTGGACTGGGCAGCTCCCAGGTGTGAATGTGACTCAAGACAGAAGCTTTTAATCAAAAATAGTGTATTAGAGAGGACACGCCTCCATTTCTGTAATGAGACAGCTCCCTGTTACATCTGCATGTCTTTATTCAAAAACCCTGCTGCTTGTCTCTTTCCATAAAGAAATAAAGAAATAAAGCACGATGCATCTGTCCTGCAGGCCGACAGTGAAATATTCCTAATTTCAGCACGAGGACAAGCCGTCAGTCGACTTTATCGGCCCACCCAACAGGCTGCAGCAGATCTGAACAATGTAGCTGAGCCAGATCTATTTTTCAGGTGAAGCTCTCATCAATTAACACCTGGGTCGGGCCAACTTGACTGCTGTCATGCTATTGCATGAGTGTTATCTGCATGTCAGTCCCATATATACAGGTCAGTAGGGCCCTACTACACCTACTGGACATGAATGCAGACACTCGTTGTCGCCTGAACAAACAGTTGTTGTGCTTAAAGCAGCACCGTGTAGCTTCTGCTCACGTTTCCTCCATGTGGTCGAGAAGCTCAACTGTTCCCAGTGTCGTAAACACCGTCACATATAATCATCCAGAACAATACACCTGAATTAGAGTGTGAGCCCGTCCTCATGTTCGGGCTCAGGTCCAATCAGTCTCTCTCTTTGTTTTCTTCACTTCCTTCGACCAAACCCTCTCTGGTTTCTTTGCTGGCTCTGCCATGGCGTTAAGTTCTTATAGTTAGCTGTTGGCCAACTCCACCCAGGCTACGACTAAAACGTGACGTTTGCCGTAAAACAGGTCGACTCTTCTGTTGGCAGCAGGTCGGGGGCGGGGCTAGGTGATCCTACCCTAACATGAAAGTTGCTTAGTGCTGTTGCAGTGGATCCAAACCTGCTCAGGCTGCAGCGGCAGTGCAATTCGTCTGGTTAAGAGCTTTTCTACCACTGAAATAATTTTAGGGACATTATTTTAAGGCTGAAAAATCACAGTGTTGATTTAAAGGTAAGAAAAACTGTCTTCAAGACTGTAACAATGAAAATACGTGGGATGATAACAGCCTACCATACCTTCCAGTAGGTAAGTAGGGGCCTACTGACCCATAACTATATTATGATAAGAAGCCCAAACAGGCCACTAAATGACTGACAACACTCCAATCAGGGCAAAGTCACCCGACTCTTCCTGTTCAGTCTGAAGGTGAAGGTGGTTTGACAGCAACTGTTCATCTTTCTCCACGCAGCCTCCAGCTTTTCCAAGCACTTCTCTCTTTCTGTTATTAACCTGTCAGTCAGTGCCTCAGGAGGAACACACACACACACACACACACACACACACACAAATAGAAACTAAGCAGCTCTTGTGTTCAGTCCAAACCATAAACCAAAACAATAAAGGCAGGACTGAGAGGCTGCTCTCGGACATATTGTGTCTGTTCCCCTTTCTGCAGGCAGTAATGAGGCTGTTAATACAGTTTCCCCCTGCAGCACCCTCTGTCCACACTGCACAATGCTTCATCTGTTCGGATCTGCTCGCAAGCATCAAGAGATAAAGTGTGTGTTGTTCAGGATTAGCCAGGGCTGCCTCAGTGCTCATGCAGTAAAGAAAATTAGCTCGATGTATATTCATTTCAATGGATGTTGATGTGATCGTTTCTTTTATCTCTTAAAGATAATTACTGTTGTTTTCCTGAAGCTCTGCGGATTCGACTGACAGGACACTACACACGTTAAACAATATCGAGCATCGAGCACAGTCGAAGGCTCCTCTCTTTGACCGATATCTTTGGATCATTGTAAACATTTTTAGGCAAATTTGACTTAAATAAAAAGGTTAAACCAGGACTGATACTCCTACTGTGAACTAAAGTATCACAGGCAGCGTTTGGTGTCACAAAACACTGACGATGATCAGCTCCTGAAACCAAGTAAACTGTTAGTTTAGATATAAATGGAATTGTTTGTTACGTGCACACACACACACGCACACACACTCTAACCTCTGGTGTCCATGTGAGTGTTGTGATTACAAGCCAAAAGGTGCTCACAGGACACAGATCCCATAACCAGAGTGGGCATCAGACTGCATGTGTGTGTGCGTGTGTTCATAACAGCTCTCCATGGATCATTTGCTCTGTTCTCCTCACTGTCTTGTCATTTCCATCACTCTCCTTGAAGCCAGATTTACAGATTTCATCGACGCTGACTGAAGCCTGAACATTTGACTGTACCTTGACCTGTTCTTAAAGGAACAGTCCGCCTGTGTGAAGATCAGTATCAGTTCTGTGTCAGAGAGTGGTCTAGTTTGGTCATGTTTAGCCTAGCTTAGCACACCCAGGTGCCTGAAGGGGGGAAAACCCTCCTAACCACAACCAAAGTCCTAAACACTCAATGTAAAATTATTTCCCAGCTCCTCAACACAAACAAACACACAAACACTGACATTGCAGCCTCAACTCAAACACAAGAGTTGGCTGTCAAACTGCCCTTTGAAGGGGCGAGAGCCGCCCTCACTGCCACACTGTGTACAGCTGTACTCACAACGTATGGCCATACAAGGACACACACACACACACACAATGTGACATACATACATGCACACACCTTTCCTTGCTTACAGTGGGACTTCCTGTAGTTATGGCACCTGGTCATACACAAACACAGAGCAACAATACAACACTGGCTAATCTGTGATCCTGAGGAACATAGAGTTCTGGAAACACAGCCAAACACACACACACACACACACACACACACACACACACAGCCACACACACACACAGCCACACACACAGCCACACACACAGCCACACACACACAACCGAACAAACAGCTATCCCAGACAGGCCCCTCAACTTCAGCTCAATCAGGGGAAGAACGATGCAGGAGATTGCTGATGATTCTGATAGCCCATGAAAGAGCGGTCGACACAGACACAGACACAGACACAGACACAGACACAGACACAGACACAGACACAGACACAGACACAGACACAGACACAGACACAGACACAGACACACACCCACCCATGCCACACTGATGGTCAGAATAGACCGGCTGATTGAAAGAGGTGCAGATGTGATTTGGGGGGGGGGGGGTGAGAGAGCGACCACAGGTGGTGTCATCTGACCAGACCTTCATCAGGAAACAAAGGAGCTTAAACAGGCAGCAAGACAAGCTGGGAAACTCAATCAGGTGTGCGATGCATTTTAATTATAATCCAGAAAAGACAGATGTAGGTAAGAGCCAATAAAAACACCTAAACCATCTGTAGTTTTGTCCATGGACATGGTGAGATCTTTGATGGAGACTTTGGAAGAATGTTGATTAATAAAATATAATATGACGTCTCACATTATGTGAAAACTAACCTGTTATCATGGTTGGACACCTGATGATGTGTTTTGTTGCACAATGAGACTGAGCTTTAAAGCGAACTGAGCATTATTACTGTTTTAAACTAGAATCAGGCCTTTCTGACAAACATTATCAAAAATATGACTAAAATGTTCATGTCTGTTCATCCTTCTTTTCAAATGCTTTGTTAGTTTAATTAGCTTTAAGATTTTGGTCATCGTTTCTTCAGACGTATAAACCATGAGCTCACTCGTACTGTGACATATCATTCGTCATATTATTGTCCAATCTACAATTAAAGCTGAGACTTGTCAGAACTGAGCTGTGTCCTGTTCATTATTCAGCTCCTGTTGCATTTAGGGGGAATTAGGGCTTTTGGCCCATTTGACCATTTTGATGTAGAAACGTTTGGCTCTTTTCTCGTCTTTGTTGGGGCCTGTCGTCTTTGCATGTGCTGTAAAAACAGGACGAGAATCCAGTTTGTACATGTTGTCGAGTGGCAGCACGACATTTTCTTTTACTTCATGTTTGTGTTTTAAGACAAAGCTCACAGAAATATTAGGACAGCAACAAGAGAGGAAAGAAAGAAAATATCTTTCATCAGTTTTTATGCCCTGAAACACAAAGAAGAGCAGGATTACAGACTTATAGAGAAAGGAATGCTAGTCATGTACTATTTTTCATTTTGTCACTGCTCTCACTGCAGCGTCAAACGCACAGGTCTGCAGTGCAGTTTCCATTTTCCAATGCAGCTTATGTCTAATTTACTCCTTTGTATCTTCGCTTAGCAATGAAAAGGCCAAACGAGACGCTTCCAATCGTCCCTTTGCAGGTGAACTACCTGTAACTGCTCTAAAAGCCTCAAGCCACGATGTGAAGGACGCCTGCCTCTCTGCTCCGCTCTGCTCTCACTGCTTCTTAGACACAACATGTGGAGAAACTGTCTAATGGTTGAAAATCAGGGTGAAGCAGAAAACCCTTAACACACACGTGGGGTAAACAAATGACGACAGTAATGTCACGCCCTGAACTCACGGGGAAAAATGCTCGGTATTACAACCTTTAAGGTTTGAAACTTTACTTGTAAAAACAATGGCCGGTAGACAAAACGTCCTGAATGTCACATACGTCACGTTTGTCATTGTTCAGCATCTGTGTCTCTCACACTTTTCTGCACAGCCACCACCCAGACTCTCTCTGCTCCAGCAGCAGAACTAACACACTAGTGATCACTTCAATAGTGAAAATCATTCAATTGTTGCAGGCTCTCAAAGCTTGTCTGGATGTGCAGGATCTCTGGGGTGAAGAATGAAGGATGTGACGTCTCAACACAACAAAAACTTTTCTGTGCAAACGTTTCATCAGGGGGAAAATGCATCCAGCACATTTGTCCAGATTTACAACACACAGCGTTTTCTTCAAAAGCGAATCTCTTCCATAAAATAATGTTTACAGCATCAGGAACACATGCAGCGTGTTTTAGTGACAGAATAACTGCTGCAGGCTCATTTCTAATGAGCTGTGGAACGGCGTCCATTATTTCAGTGCACCCGTCGCTTCTCCCAATTTGTCTCTGAGGGGCTAGACCTTCATGGCCAACCTGGAGGGGAAAGAAGGGGAGTCTGGAAGGAGCTGGAGCTCAGCCAGGTGACACACAGTAGATCATGGAGCCTGGCCATTTTGGTAGCAGAGGAAGAGGAAGGGGAGCAGGCGGACAGGAAAAAGGAAACGGCGAGGAGACAGAGTTCTGAAGGAGGAACATATAGGCCTGGTCAAATGACCTCAAGGAGGCCGAGAAGGGGGGGGGCAACAACAACAAAGTGAGCAGGGAGAGGCAAACAGCACAGCTGGGAGTCGAGGATAAATATGAGAGAATGTAATACGAACAAAAAGGCAGAGAAGAATAAAACAAAGACGGAAAGCACGAGGTTGAAGAAAGGAGGAGAATGGGCGGGTGAGAATGAACGAGATAAAAATAACAATGGAAAGATGCAGAGAGAGGTTTCCCAGACCACCTCCTCTCCTCCCCTGCTGCTTTCCCTCACTGTGCAGGGGCCCAAGGGCCAAACAGCCTGCTGGGCTTTGAGCACAGCTGAGCAGGGGCCCCCAGACTCCACAGGGCCACAGGTTGTTTTATAGTAGCACATGATTTCTGCTACAGAGACGTCCTCTGCTGCTCCTGGACACTCACAGGTGATAATAACATTTAATAATAATAACAATAATCTACAGTTTCCTGTGCTGAAAGGTAAAAAACATGCAGAGAACCAGCACAGTGGCTTTTAAACTATCAGCCCCGTAGTCTCTCAGCAGAGACGTGGGTCTAGAACAGAAGTATAAAGTCCAGCACTGCTCACGAGGTGCAGCGGTCGGAGTTAAAACCTTAGTTGGGTGTTTACCCTTCATATGGCCCCAGTGTTTGATCTCCTTAGAGAACCAATCATGATAAAGCACAGCTGGGAAACAAACTGTATCTGCACCTCTATCACTTCTCTGCCTAACAACATGAAGCCCAGCTCTCCCTGCAGTAAATCTGTTACTCGGTCTGTGCCCTTTAATCTCTTTTGCTCAGCGACTTGTGTGTGTCTTCATCTTCCTCTTGTTTACACTCACAGTAACAGCTTTAAACCACTCACGAGCACAAACAAAGCACAAAGACACTTTTCTAACCACAGAGAGGTTCATTTAAAGCTGAAGTGGCTTCTAATGATATAAAGCTGCTGCTTGTTTCATCAGATCTGAGCTGAAAACTACATAAAGGGTCAAAAAAGAAGTAGCCGAACCACAACATGGATAGAAATCACAGTTTTCAAAGCTGAATAAAGGGGGAAGTAATAAATTCAGTGCATGCATCACATGCAGCATAAAGTTCAGGTCAAGTCTATAAAGTCTGGGAATCATTACAGGCAATGATGAGGGGTTCTCGTAAGTGACGACACATCAGCGCCGTTAAAGGTTCAACATCCCAGCTTCGTCAAATCCGGGAACACGGTTTTGGGAAATCCCACATCCTCTCACAGCCGCTACACAAACTGACCCCTGCACGTTACAGCGTTACTGATCAAACGCTCCTCAGGGACAAGTTATTGGAGACGTCAGCTTTTCAACTTTCTGCTGCAAGAGGCTGTTAACTAAAGCAAACAGCGATTAGCTAAGACGGTTTGTGTCGTGAGCAGAGCGTCACTGTGTCTCCATAAGACCACGTTTGTGCTATTTACTAATAATTTGTTATGTCAAAACAGTAGTGAATCGTTTTCAATGCGTTCTTATATTACACTATAAACTATAGTGTGACTATAAACTGGCTCCCTGAAGAATTAGAGGTCGACCTGAAAGCAAAAACATTCAGCTATAAAGTTCTGACCCGGTAAAGTCCTGGAACCATCAGAAATCAACAGGGCGACAGACACAGCCTGAATATTCAGGACTGAAAGGAAACATTTGAGTCCAAACAAAACTCGATAATCAATTAATTATTTCACCTACAATTCAAAAATACAAATCAGTAAATCTTTGGATCTTCCTTTTGTCCTGTCCTGCCTCACTGTAAACTCATGTTTTAATTTTAGAATGAAAACAAAAATTATTAGTGTAAAATCTGTAATCAGTGGCCACAGCTGTAAAATATATACCTATATATTGGTAAAGAGAGGGAACTGACTGAAGCATCTACTTGATCTAACGTTAGTTAATGACCTCCCATCTCTGGAAACACCAGAATCACAGTTTGTGTCTACAAGAGGCAGCGAGTCCACTCTCAGCTCCACTTTTGGGCTTTCCTCTGCCTTTCAGAGGGCAGGCCGAGCGGCCGCTGTAAGTGGCGTGATGTTTGGGTAGTGTCGGGGGCCCGGGCTGGCAGGGGTTAGCACACAAAAGAGGCACGATGGTGCTGTGCCAACCGGGCCTCAGCTCGCCGCCGAGCGGTGCACTGGTGTGAACCGCCGACTCTGCGGGCCTGTACGGTGCCAGAGCTGCTGCTCCGTCTTTACAGTCCCCATTGATTTCCATTGGTGTCTTTCTCTGCAGCCACTTGATTATCTGCGTCTTGTTTAACAAGCTTCTCTTCTCTTTGACGTGTTTTTGGCAGCTTGTCCTCCTCCCTCCTCTCCCTCCTCCTCACATCAGTTAGGGCCACGGATAACACACACCCTGAACACAAGAACACCACCCTGAACGCAAAGAACGCAAAGAACACCACCCTGACGCAAAGAACACCACCCTGAACACAAGAACACCACCCTGAACACAAGAACACCACCCTGAACGCAAAGAACACCACCCTGAACGCAAAGAACACCACCCTGAACGCAAAGAACACCACCCTGAACACAAGAACACCACCCTGAACGCAAAGAACACCACCCTGAACGCAAAGAACACCACCCTGAACGCAAAGAACACCACCCTGAACGCAAAGAACACCACCCTGAACGCAAAGAACGCAAAGAACACCACCCTGACGCAAAGAACACCACCCTGAACGCAAAGAACGCAAAGAACACCACCCTGACGCAAAGAACACCACCCTGAACACAAGAACACCACCCTGAACGCAAAGAACGCAAAGAACACCACCCTGACGCAAAGAACACCATCCTGAACACAAGAACACCACCCTGACGCAAAGAACACCACCCTGAACGCAAAGAACACCACCCTGAACGCAAAGAACACCACCCTGAACGCAAAGAACACCACCCTGACCGCAAAGAACACCACCCTGAACACAAGAACACCACCCTGAACGCAAAGAACACCACCCTGAACACAAGAACACCACCCTGAACGCAAAAGAACACCACCCTGACGCAAAGAACACCACCCTGAACACAAGAACACCACCCTGACGCAAAGAACACCACCCTGACGCAAAGAACACCACCCTGACGCAAAGAACACCACCCTGAACGCAAAGAACACCACCCTGAACGCAAAGAACGCAAAGAACACCACCCTGACGCAAAGAACACCACCCTGACACAAAGAACACCACCCTGAACGCAAAGAACACCACCCTGAACGCAAAGAACGCAAAGAACACCACCCTGACGCAAAGAACACCACCCTGAACACAAGAACACCACCCTGACGCAAAGAACACCACCCTGAACACAAGAACACCACCCTGACGCAAAGAACACCACCCTGACGCAAAGAACACCACCCTGACGCAAAGAACACCACCCTGAACACAAGAACACCACCCTGACGCAAAGAACACCACCCTGAACACAAGAACACCACCCTGACGCAAAGAACACCACCCTGAACACAAGAACACCACCCTGAACACAAGAACACCACCCTGAACACAAGAACACCACCCTGACGCAAAGAACACCACCCTGAACACAAGAACACCACCCTGACGCAAAGAACACCACCCTGACACAAAGAACACCACCCTGAACACAAGAACACCACCCTGACGCAAAGAACACCACCCTGAACACAAAGAACACCACCCTGACGCAGCAGCAAACAGAAAAATCTGTTTTAAAGACATTTTTTAACGTAAGCACCACAAACAGACAAACCAGCAGCTCCTGGGAGTCAAGGTGACACAACCGCACACAGGTGACGTCTTAGCAGGTAACGTCTGCGTCATGATCCACACACACACGATGTCCAGCAAAGTCTCCACCCACTTCCTCTAATTCACGTAATAAAACACTTCAGACAAATCTGTCTGTGCTCTTCAGCATGAGGAAGATGATGTGTGACACCAGGAACAACGGCGGTGAAGCTGACGGTAAATGGTTTTATCTTTCCCCTGCTGACTCATTAAGGGGGCAAAGTTTAGCGTGACACGTGCAGAGTTCAGTGTAACACACAACAAAATGACGGAACTTTTCTTTACTTAAAAGTTTCATCATGTGACGCGACTTAGTCTTCACGTTTTCTCCCATACTTCAAAACACAAATATAATCTCCTCGCTTTAAAAATCTGCTAAACAAAAAAATAAACCTAAAATGTAAAAATACACATTTTCTTGTTTACATAAATAAATCAGCTAATTTACTTCACACTGTGACATATGTTTAGATCCTGCATTGATTTAATAATATATACACTTAATAATATACATACACACACGTGCTGACTATGATAATGGGGGGGGGGGACAGAAACCCCCCCCAAAGGGTTCAGTCCCTGCACCGTGGTGTAATGTATATGAGCCTGGCAGCTGCCCTGGACTCTGACCTTTCAACATTGTTTCCAGTGGAATCACATGTTGAAAGAAGTGAGCGAGGTTCCTCACGAGCCCTCCACTTATTTCTGATAACAGTCAGCCGGCACGTTAAAATAAAGCTATTTAAGGCAGCCAGCGGTGGAACAGTAACGTGCCAGCGTGTTACCACATCAAACCTGCGGTAAAGACTCTCAGACCACAGCAAACACAGGGGCCCTGTTTACTGGGTTAGACTGGTCGCACACTGCACATCAGGCAGCAGCCAGAGGTTTTCACCTGAAGCAGTGACCTTCTCTCTTAGGTCTAAATCACTTTCACTCACTGCGATTATCAGCCACACTCACTGAGCTACGGTGTCAGGTGTGTTGTTTTCATTGGCTTCATGTGACTCTGGAGAAATAAAACCTGGTGTCGCTCTGACGGTCACCAGTCGTGTCCATTGAAGGGAAACCTGTGACCTGTTTTCTTACCGAACACCATGAAAACACCTGTTCACTTTGCTCCTTTGGCTTCACGACGACACAGAACAGGGAAGTTGTTTTGTTCTTTAATGCGATCATCTCTTTAATGATCCACACACAGAACAAATATCCTTCACGACTCTGTGAAACCTCTGGAGAAAATAATTAATTCATTGAAAAACGATTCTGATTAACTGCAGTGCTGAAATTATTAGTCAGCTGTGAATTCATCAAAAAAAAATTATACATTAAATATGATGAGACTTTTTAATAAAAGTCATTTTTAAAATTTAAAAGCTAATTCAGCCAAAGGTCTGTTTGACCTGTTGCATATTGTTTGTTGTAACCTACTACACACACACACACACACACACACTCCTAGGAAATAAGTGAATAAACAGCAGAAACACAAGAATGAGTCATGTGTTGTTCCCGTACATCAGAGCCGCTGCAGGTGCAGAGTCAGTGGATTGAAAGGATTTTTTTTTTTAGTGTGTTTTTGGAAACTCGTGTTGTGTTACCCAACACAGACAGAAATTATTATCAAAACCACGACACAGAACCAAAGCTGTGAAGTTCTTCACCATCGTGACATTCCAGCGAGTTGATCCTCTCGTGCCAACACGAGTCAGATCAGCACAAATGAAACCAGGCAGCTGCTTTGAATCTTAAACTCATCAGAGCTGATGTGTAAAGCAAAGACAAACGCACGGAGAGGAAACGCACAGCACATCAGCGAGGACACAGAGGCCTCACACACTTACACACACACACACACACACACTTTTCATCTGCAGCCTGACACACACACACACACACACACTTGCAGGTCTCCCTCCCTAAAATGGTCGATTGAGATCCGGTGGAAGCGGCGAGGTGCTGATAAGCCGACTCATCTGGCTCCCTGTCTCTTAATGTCGTTTAGTCTCTTTTCCTTTCTTTGCCTCACTTTCATCCCTGGAGACAGACAGTCCACTGTCTCCGTCCTGTGTCCTGATACCTGCTGTGTTCACCTGGTAGAGAGTCTTAGACCAGAGCCACCGTGGACAGACAGGCAGGCGTCAGACAAAATCAACTCTGCTGCCTGAGACCAGTCCTGTCCTCCTGGTGGTGTGAAAGCAGGGACGACTTCTCTCTCCTCTTATGACTAATCTTCCAGAATCTCTTAATTAGACGTCCCCGCTTGTTGTTCTCACACATCCACCATAAAAAACCCTTCGAACAAAAGCACCAATTACAGGAAGGCTTTCCCACAGGTACCGTGTCAGGTCTCTTCCCTGGCTGCCGTCATCCAGTCGTCGTTATGGTCACACAAACCGGGGCAGGATGAGCCACTAAGGCATCATTATGTAAGATCAGGGCCTCAACACCTCAGCTGAGCAACTAACAACGAGAAAGTGCAGGGACACACAGATGTGTAGGTGTACGAACAGCTGGACAACGAATTGAGCTGGACGCCCCTGAAAACTGCGAACTGAACTGAGTCTCCTGACATTTGTCAAGATGGTTACGGGTCATGACATTATCTTTATTATCAGCTGACTAAGCAGAGAAAACTTCTCGGCTGAATGTTGACAATTAAGTCACAAACTATGCGGCAGCAGCGTCTGAGACCTGGACGGCCTCCGAGTGGTGATTAACCAGCTCCAGCCTCCTCAGCTCCTACAACATACCTGCAGTTTAAGAAAAGCCCCGAGTCGACAGGCCGATATCTGCTGAGGACTCACTGCGATTGTCTCCTGTAGATACTAACTTCTCCTAAAGTGGCCTAGAGGTCAAAGGTTCACAGTCTGTGTTTTCTTGTGTCCCTCAGCAGATTTTACAGTTTGGCTGCTGCCTGCTCAGCTTCCTCTTCAAAAACATCTTCTGTGAAGGTCTGCAGGAAACTGAACCGTCGGGTTAAGAAACCACAGTGTCCAGAAAATAAAAGGTCACACAGGTGCTGTACGTACACGTACACACACACACACACACACACACACACACACACACACACACACACACACACACACACACACTATTGGCTGCAAACGTGCAGAACCACTTAGTGAGGAAATAAATCATTTCTTTGTTTATTCTGACATGAATAAATGACCTGGATCCAATAATAAATGCAGTGATGGTTCCTGATGATTTACCCTGGAGCCTTTTTCTACTTTCGAATTTCAAGTTAAGAATCACCTAAAGTCATCCAGGCTCCAACCCTGAACCTCCTCCAGTCTCAGGCCAGTTCCTGCACAGAAACACCTTCATACTGTCTCATACTGTGATTTATAGCGGCCACTTTCAGAGCCAAGTCACATGCAGCGCTGCAGCAACAGGTCTCCCCGAGTCCGAGCCCAGAACCGACGGGGAATGAAAAGCTGAGGAACAAATCAGCGTCTTACCTCTTTTTCTCCTTCTCAGCCGTCATCTTCTCTCTCACGCGCGGTCTCAACGCTGTTAATCCCCGACAGCCCAAGTTAGGTCCAACTTTAGAGTCAGAAGAAGAAGAATTAGCAGGTATAAGGTGGACGTGCGCAGGTCGGAAGCCCTCTGGCGGATCACGTCATTAGACCTGAGGGGTCTTAGTCCACGGAGGCCGTGTGGCTGCGCAGTGACCGGCCAGGCTGGAGGGGACCGGGCCGCACAGTCTCAGAGCACTGCCGAGGATTGTACAGCCTGTCACCGCAGGAAAAGGAGGCTGCTGCTGCTTCGCTCGTCAAAACTTTTGCTCGCTCGCTCGCTCGCTCGCTGCTCAGAAAACTCCCGAACAAGCTGCTGGGTCTCTGACCTGGAGCCCAGCTGGCAGCGTTTCAGCCGCTGGCCGCGTCCCGGCGCGCTCATTGGCTGGCAACGCCACCGGGATCCGCCCCCGCGCACGCCCCGCCCCCTCCCGTGAGCTCGGTGCCTCTACCTGTTTGACCCTGATCCGCGACAGGTGTGCGCCGCAGAGCACCGGAAGGAGCTCTTGCTTTTGGGAAACATGAAGTCTCGAGAGCGCGGAATGAAAATAACGACGGTTCTTGTTCAGTTGTCAAAACAGATGCTGATTCAATTTCTGTTGCAGCTTCTTATTTTTTGTTCCTGCCTGCATGAGATCACAGATACCACTCTCATCTCTTTACAGTAAATATGGAACTGGGCCAGGAACCCTGCAAAACACACACACACACACACACACACACACACAAGCATTTTCTGTCCACAACATCATTTGTCAGAGCCAGCAACAACTGCAAACAGGCCACAGCTGGATGTGGCATTCCTCCCCTGTGGTTAGGGTTTGGTTAGGGTTAGTGGAGGGTGGTGGTTTGGGTTAAATGGTTATTTCAGGGTAGAACAAGAGTTCTATGTAAATATTTGTGCTCAACTGACCAATGTGGAGTAAGAATTCATGCACGGCGCTCTCTGCGTCATAACAGCGGCTGACTCTCTCTGCGAGGCCTCCGAGCGTTTGGTTTCCCATCAGTTTTCGGTTTAAAAGCAGGTCCCACCACATTTTTCAGAACCTAAAGACAGATAACTGCTGCTGGCGTTTACCCTTCTACTCCCTTGTCAACGTCTTCAGCCTAATGAAGGGGCCAGTTAACACACACAGCTCCTGTTTGCAGCACTGTGGTGAAAGTATCAGGCCTCTGGGTAATTTAGTTTAAAACTATTGTTTTTGTTTCAAGCCGATCATCAAACAGGAGCTTTTGAAATATTTCCTTTTTTTAAGAAGTAATTTTATTCAGAATATCCCAAATCTGCCCCTTGTGTTTGGAACAGATCAGATTCAGACGTAAACACTGACACATCTGACTTGACGTCATGGTGTTTTATTCCATTTGAAAACCTAAAACACATCTTCAAATACAGTACGTTGGGCACGCAGCGCACAACAAGAACCACAACTGTCAGCACAGACACACGGCAGGCGTGAAAACACCGAATCAACAAAAACACGTACACACGAAGCTTCACCACAACAAAACCTACACAGGCCCAACCCGAGGAAGAGGAAAAGCCTAATACTGCTGAGCATCGGTTGGACTGCGCCACATGCTGAATTTAAAAGTGGTGTGATAACGTGATGACACTCGGGGGAGAGTTTGGAAACAGAATTTGGCGTTTAGCTTGGAGGACGTCTGGGACAGAACATCCCTTTTTGGGTCATAACAGGACAAAGAGTTTGACAGTTTTAAACAAAAGACTAAACAAAGGCGAAGCGTCAAGACAGGAGAGAAGAGCAGAGTTAAAATGATGGGCAGCATAAACATGTGGTGGAAGGAGCTGGTTGGCAGCAAAACACTGTTTAGACTCCAGTTTCACTGCTGTCCTCACGAGTGTGTGGGTGTGTGTTCTGTGATGGACTACACTTCAGCCACAACAAACTGTTTTCACTGCTCAGTGGAGGTGCAGCCTGTTTGTTTGGTTCTGGTCGCCTGGCATGATAACTCATAAAACCCCTTTATAAATGTCCTGTGCATGTGTCTGTTGACGCTCTGCACCTCATGCTGCTGCTGCTGCTGCTGCTGTTAGGGACAAACCACAATCCTCACAAATCACATCCATATGTAGCTGCTCAGCTCAGTTCTTCAGTCTTCAGGTTCAGGTTGTGCAGCTCAAACCTCTGGACTCATCTTGCTGCTGACACTGACACAGGACACTGATGTAAAGCTGTGGTTTCTGCTCCTATGAGCTGCAGCAGTTTGTAGCTAGAGATGGTGCCGACCAATAAATTCTCATATAGTGCGTTTCACTTATCGATGCTTATTTTTCTCTTTCTTTTCCACTGCATCCTATCTTCTTATCATACATGTTCCCCTCTTTGCTAAAGTGATTTTATGAATCAGTAATTTCCTAATAATTTCCTAGAACCACGTCATTTGGTAATAATCACAGCGAGACCAAGGTTCTCCTTTAGAAGAACAGCTCCATTCAAACCAAGCACACATTTATTTATTATTCACCGAGACAAATTTCACATCAGAATCAAAAGAATTCATTAAGTTACACTAACAATTTATTGAAACTCACTGAACATGTCTTTCTTTTCAGGAAACATCTAGCAAAATATGAGGAAATTACCGACCAGTAATATTTGTGGGCATTACCAGGATTTAAATGATGTTTATTCTAAATACCCAGTTTTTTTTTCTACACCAGTTGTTTGCCCCTGGTCTGATGCAGCAACGTTCAATCACTTTGTTAGTTTGTCCAAATGTAACGTCACATTTGTCACAAATACTCACTAATGCATGACACCTGCATTTAACTGCATCTGAGAGGAACTTCAGAGTAACAGGCTGATGATTTTCACCTGTAGGTGCCCTGACACGAAACATATGGCCGTCCACCTGGTACCTGGACGTCTGTGCACGAGGACAGAGAGAAAGAAAGACGAAGAAGTGGAAAAATGAAACGTATAAAGCGTTTTCAGAGTATTGCACATAGAAGATGCTTGGATTCTTTTCGGTTCACTCTAAAGTCATAAACCAGACCAACAACACCTCCGGTTTTCTCTGAGGATTGTTTGCTTATATGAAGCTTATTAGGCCTCCGGGTCCAGGCTGCACAGACAGGAAGGGGACACCTGAAGTACAGAGACCAGGTGAGTCTGCATCACCACGGAATCTGACCATTTCCAAAGTCAGCAAGAACAAGACGATCCAGTCAGAACAAGACAGAAACAAACAGCATATACACACACACACACACACACACACACTCAGCAGAGCAAATACATTCAGTAATGACACATTCAGTCACGTGTTAACACGCTCACATCTGCATATGAGCCATGACTTTGCTGTGGAATCATGGGGCCCTGGTTTGTTAAGTTAGAGCTTTACTGTGCACACACCGGGCACTTCAAGGACCGAGTGGATTTAAGGAGCCGGCCCACAAAAACTTTGCTCTCTGGAAGGTACAGTGAACTTTTCACTGAGAAGCACCTGAATGAAAATAGCAATAAAAAGGTCTCATTTGACGTTTTAGATTTCAGCTCAAGATTAGGCCTGATTGGACAACTCTCAGGTTTCAATGGAAAACAGCTTGTTAACACTATATTCCTTCTTCACCACAACTACGGACACTCCCAGTGCTTAGTTACAGTAGGTTTGTTAGCTGGCAGCTAATGGTACAATGTGGTTGGTTATGGAGAACAGGAACACCAGTGTCCTGACAAGCTAAAATAAAGACAGAAGGAGAAAAAGCTCAAACTAAACTAAAAGTCAAAATGCCAAAGTGTCAATTTTCTGGTGCATCTACTTAATTTAAACATTTAATTGGCTTTGACTCTTACATTTAAAATAAACCGACAATTTAGACTAAATTTCACCATCGCACCAGAAAAACCTGTTGAGTTTTTCCCTTTTAATATTTGATAATGGATAAAGTTCTTTTCAAAACCTAAATACAATCATCAGCTCAGTGATTTTTTTCCATTCACATACAGGTTTAGGGAAGAAAAAACATTTTTCAAGAAGAAGACGCATGACACAGCACATCGTGTACAGAAAGGACACTCTTACTTTTTCTAGAGGTATGCAGCTATGCATGCATGCACTTGTGCACATCCATTACCTTTCTCTCTCTCTCACACACACACAAACACACAGAGACACACACAGCATCACCTTGTGAACTCGCACACGTCACTACTTTAAATCACCCCCTGAAAACCCAGAGCTTGGGTTTGTTTGCTGCTTTTCTTACATCAGAATTAGATCCAGAACTAAAAGAGCATCTGGGCATTTCTTACAGTATTTGTCCTGCACCGATGCTTGAGCATACAGCATAATGGGAAACGCACAAATGGACAATCAACAAGGGCACAGAAACCATAACGAGAGACACAGATGGTCTATTATGACTCCTGGACTGGTCGGAACCTGGAAAAGTTCAGAAGGTCTCATTCCAGTGGCCGTGTTTCTTTAAATACTGCGTCTTTGCTTGAAGATGTGTTAGGTGTGGTGGTGTGTATGTATATAGTTAAGAGCATGTGTGTGTGTGTGTATATATGTGTGTGTGTGTGTGTGTGCGTGCCAGTGTTTGTGTCTAGTCCAGAGTCTTGTCTCCAAAGTAGGAGAATCCTTTGAACTCATCCTGGTTGATCTGTTTGATGATGCTGTCCTCCACTGGCGTCAGGACGGGTTCTTCACGTGTAAAGTCCTGGTCAAAGTTATTCACGTCCCTTTTGGTTTTCTGGAAGACAAGAAAGAGAGAAGTCCTAGATAAGTATGGTTTAGTAAAAGCATTTTGCAAAAAGAGAAATCATCAAAATATTTGTATCAGTGTCTGGTAGAGGAGACTCCAACTGAGATCAGGTGAGAAACTATAACTAAACACTAAAGAGTCTAAACTAAAGAGTCTTTTCATACAGTGCATGATTATTTGGTGTGGGTGTGTGTGTGTGTGTGTGTGTGTGTGAACTCACAATGCGTGGCTTGAACGGGGGTCTGATCTTCCTCTGCTCCAGCAGCGTCCAGTCGATCTCTCTGAAGAACGGATGGAGCTTAATGGCCTCCTCCAAACCCTGAGCCACCACACAGCCCAGACGCTTGTTGGGACTCTTGGTCATGAACTGAGAAGGGACACAAATGAGAGAGACGGAGATGCAGGGAGTCAAAGAGGAATTCATCAGTTTTTCATGTGTGTAAGAAATGAAATTCACTTCCAATAGCAACACAAGGACTATGTCTAAGTCCAAACTGTCTTATGATGCAAACAGTTTTGTTCAACTTGCTGATTCTAATTCGAGTCATTTTGTTCAGCTGAAGTTTGAACGTCTGCTCTGCAGAGAACATCTGGCTGGTTTGTCTGGTTCACCCATTTACCAGTTGGTCTTTCACCAAACTAGATCAGATGGTGAATGTTCACAGGCTGTTCACAGGGAACCTTTCTGTTCAGATGAGTAAATGACAACACACACAGGCAGCCTATGACGTCTGGGTTGTTATAAGACAATACAACAGCTGTATGTCAAAGAGCATCCACCATCAGGATGCACCACTGTCCTATATGCCACATGTGGCTACTGACACTTCCAGTGTCTGCAGCAGGCGAAGACGAAGAGTCAAGAGTTGGCGTTCAGGTTAGACATACATCTAACATGTAGCGTGTAACATGTAGCGTGTAAGGTCATCTAAATTCATATATATTAGTATTTATTTTAGAGCAGAGACTTATGTGATGTAAATCCTGGGTCTCATAAAGCCCTACATAAACACTCATTAACATTAGACAAACTAGATGCAGACCCGCCTCGTCTTATGCCAACAACTACAGCATTATAACAATAATCCCTCACTTTTCATTTCTTCAAGATTTTCTCAAATACTTGGTGAGTGGGCGCCGAACTGCTCCTTCATCAGACTGAGCCGAGAGCGTTTTCATCATGTGACTTCAAGTCCTTCAGCGGGTTGACATGTCAAAGGAGGGACTGGTCAGAGTCCAAGACATAGTCCAACATAAACACACACACTTTCCCACAAGGCTTTGCAATCCAAGCTCACCAACAGCCAAGGTAAACGCAAGGCTTGTAATGGAAAAACTGGATGAACAAATAAACCAGTGAACAAGTGGCATTAGAGACACACACACACACGCACACGCACGCACACACACACACACACACACACACACACACACACACACACACACACACAAAGGTTTTGTAATCAAACACAAGCGGAATTATCAATGTTCTTCCAGTGGAGGAACAGGAAAAACGGATCAACCAATGACACCAAAAAAAGCTGCATCCTGTCAGTGAAAAGTCAGTGAGAAAGAGACAAACATGAAGCTAAAGCCAAAGACAGATCAGCTGGAGAAGAGAAACTGGAGGACCGATACCTTACATAAACAAAATGAATGCCTGTTTTGGAGCTTTGGAAATTATCTGGATTATATGTAAGCTGCAACAACACAGCTTTACTGCTGTGTTGGAAAACTAAACTTTTCCCCAAAACACACAGAAAATGCAAAAAACAATGGAAAAAGCAACACAACAGTGTGTGGCTGAGGCCCTGGAAGAGCTCCATGATGCTACAGAGTATCTTTCTTTTGTAAGTGTGTAATGAGTTTTCAAGTCTTTTTACTACTTACAGTGAAAGAATATCACCAATAATATTATCATGCCATGTGCAGATTGTGGATTTTGGAGTTTGTTTTCACGGAGTATTAACAGTTGAACTGTATCGTCTATCGGTCGACTGTGTTCAGATGGACTGAAAGGACCAAGAAGTTTCCATATTAGCAAATTCTGTAATGAAGTGTCGCTAAATTCAGACGAAGCTTTGTGTGTGAAGGCCTTAAGAGCAGAACGAGCTGTCTAATAGTTAACACTGGAGTGACATTTCCATAATCAGCTTCTTCTTGTTGTTCACAAGCAGCGAAACATCATAAAACACCAGCTCACTACTTTACCGCTTTAAGAATAGAAACAGCCTCCTTGCTGAGCCACACGGGGTAGAGGACGTCGTCATGGAGGATAGACTCAAAGAGGTCATCTTCGTTATCGGCTTCAAACGGCGGCTGGCCCGCCATCATCTCATACATTAAGACCCCCAGCGCCCACCAGTCCACTGATGGGCCATAATCCAGCTCTTGAAGGATCTAAACACATAGAGAAAGATATGGCATCTGTATGTTTTGTCATGTTTAACCTACAAACGTCAGTGACATCCAGAACTTCCCACAGACAGACTAAAATCAGGGACCAGGTGCTTTCTATAGAATATAAATAGAACATCATCTGCAAACAGTCAAACATCGCCCTTATTGATACTGTATATCTATCCTATGTACAGTATTTACACATGCAGTTGCCAGAGTAAACACTTTGGAATCAGAAAAGAGCTGAAAAACCTGGAAGAAAATAACTGTGTTTGAAAAAGGTGTAAAGATTTTGTCTGTGTGTTTTTGGTGTCACCTCAGGTGCTATGTAATCCGGTGTCCCACAGAAGGTGGTGGTGGTGACTCCGTTCAGGATTCCTTCCTTGCACATCCCAAAGTCTGCCAGCTTACAGTGACCCTCCGCATCCAGCAATATGTTGTCCAGCTTCAAGTCTCTGCAGAGTGGGCAGGTTGTGCAGGTAAATATTGGAACATGCGAGGAAGATTTTTATCACTGGAAAACATTACAAACACACGATCACACCTTAACACTATGTTTCCATTTATCCTAAATACATCTCATGTGCTCTTGTGTGACGAATGCTTCTCATAAAAGACCACATATTCGAGGAGAAGGAATATACAATAATCATTACACATGCTTTTCAGAGGTTTTTTTACTCATTGGAACTGAGTTGGGTCCCACGTTTATCTGCATCAAAGGAATGGAAAGACATACAGCAGCAAGCAGGGAAGGGGAACAGACCTGGGAAAAGGGAGAAAGTTGAGTCTTGAACTGGAGAAAGAGAAGAAGATAGAGAGAGGGAGAGCCGGGGAGATAAGAGCAGCAGTGTTGAGAGATGACAGGGCTGGTCGTGAATGCAGCTGCTCAGGGCTTGATGGTTGATCGCTACAAAAATGTCAACATCTCCTCGCTGCAGCCACTGCAGCCATTCAGCCAGAGGTGTTTTCAAAATACAGCCGCCCTGATAAGCCTGGGAGGAGATGTGTGTTTGTGTGTGTGTGTTTCCCAACTAAGGATCTTATGCAAGTGTTTTGTTTTTGTAAGACCCAAAAATAAAAAGGCATCTTGTTTGAGTGTTGTTGAAATGTCTGTTCTTTTCTGTCCCATCATGCATTGCTCTTACAAGTTATTCAATGCACTATAGAAACTATGAGAAAAGGAGCAGAAAAAGAGAGCTGCTGATTATGTATCATGCAAATTCCCTTTGGTTAGAAAAAGCCAGAGAATTTCCTTTTCTTCTATCGTTTCAAACTGTGCTAAAGTTGATGGAAATGTCATTTACTGTCATTCTCAGTATCTGATTGAGCACGAACAGCCTGTGGTAGCTATGTCAGGTATCTGGGTCTCGTGCAAAGTTAAACAATGACAGGTATGCGTCAAAAACGTCAGAACCAATTGTTTACTGATTGGTTGAAGGCTGGGTCGAGACCTGAGACTGGATCATTTCTGGGCACAAACTACCAAACAGTCATCCAGAAAAGCAGAAACTTATGATCAATGTTCAAGCAGACCCTTTTCATTGGGTCCAGTTTATTGAATCCTGTTACATTGTTTAGGTTTGCTGACACATGCTTGTTTTTATTTTGCTGAACTTCACATGAATTTCAAAACTGCCTTCACTCGTAGCTGCTGACGAAACAATGACAGCCCTGTACTGCTGAGCTGCTGGGGACTGTGCCTTGCTAAAAGGCACATTGATGGCCTCATTTTAAGGAAGGAAAGAGCAGCACTTGTTCTGTGTTTCCCCAGATAAAAAATGAAACTGGCTGCCTGTTTGCATATCTCACCTCCAGGCGACTCCCAGCACATTAAATCTGAATTGCAGGCCTGCAGCCAGGCAGAGAAACAGCATATGAATATAATACATTTGTGATTGCATTTAAATGGCTGCTAAACATTAATCTTTGTATTAGCCATCACCTCACTGAAAGACAATTTAATATTAAGTGGCTGCAGGTGTTCAGAAGCACTAATGGAATGATATTTATTTATGTGAAGGTGTTTTTCTGCACGATGAGAAACAACATGTACTAATATTCTAAGCTGCATGGGCGGAAATGGACAAAATGAATATTAAATTATTGCAGAATAATTCAATAAGTTTTGTCCGAGATTTGATGCTTTGATTCTTTGCACAGATTTTTATTGCTATTATCATGTGTTCCAGCCTTGCATTATTTATCTAGACAATTACATTTTTATGAACATTAATGAATGAACACTGTGCTGAATTAAAAAAGTTTCCCTGCTATGAACCAATACCTCTTTTACCTGATTTATTAAGATAAACGACCAATAAGGCCTGGGATTAGATTAGGTTTTTCCTTTGAAGGCACAATTACAGATTAGAAAAATATTTCCTAGTTCATCAAATCCTGATATGGCAAAAAATCAAAAAAACAAATCATTATGATCTCTCATAAACCTTTAAGAGATGAGTGAGTTCAGGACCTGTTTGCACATAAAAACTACCCAGAACATTTACATAGATACATGTTTGCCTTATCTATGTGTTTTTCCTGCAGGGAAAATGCAGCTGAGCTAAATATTACTTACTATAACCTTCTGGCATTAGTTCATTTAAAACTCATACTGACAGCAGGTACCTGGTGTCTCCTCACTCATTACATTAAGCAAAGTTCAGGGTTGGTTTAGTGCAGAAACGCCTCCAGATGGATGAGGCTGATAAAGAATGTGTTCTGTCAGTGTAGACTCAGCTGATTCTCCAAAAGCACCTATTGTCCTCAACAAGGAAATGTGACCAGGACAAGTAAAATACCAACATGAATGTCAGGATATTATCAGTTTAGGCATCAGCTCGTCCTCTCATTTTACAACAGTACAAATTGTTCATTTGTGTTGGGCAGGGAGAAATGATTAGAACATGATTCTTTGTCTCTGCTTGATCCAACAACACTTTTAATTGTAAGAAAGGCTGAAAATAGAGTCAGTTTTATCTCCTGATGTCCCTGGGATTGAAATATGTGGGAAATGTTGGATTTAAGTGCAGCTGAGTTGGATTTAACATCAGTTTCTGTTAGAGGATCATTAATATCACTCAAGAAATTCTGTCAATAGCAGGAGCTGCTCTATAAGCACTGTCCCCACACACACACACACACACACACACACACACACACACACACACACAGCAATCAGGCTCAATTGAAAGCATTTCCTGTGTTTCATGTTAATCTTGAGTGATTTTTCCATTACGTCCTCAGCTGCAACCCCGGTGCACTGACAGCTAACCTCTCTTTCTCTCTCTCACCCTCATCCCTCCATCCTCCGGCCCCCTCTTCTGTGTCACTACATGTTCCAAACTGCTGCCAGTGGTATATTTATCCGTGTGAAACCACAGTGTGAGAGGGTGCAAACTGAATAATATAACAAAACCTCACCTACGCTCAAAGGGCTGTTCCAATTTTAAAGCCTGGGTCACTTGTTTGGTGATAATCACCTTTTGTTTTAGATCAGATTGTCATGACGACTTCACTGTTGAGATGTGGAGGCTCAACATCATAGTTACCACAAGGGTCACAGAGGTCACAGACTGTAAAACAGCTGAATTCATATATTATTTCTGCATGTCAAACTAGTGGTCTCACTCAACAGTGACACCAGAAACGGATCTTATATTATTATTTTTTAGCCTGAACCTGCTCTGTAAACAGCACCACATCCAAACATCACCGCCTCTTTGGACTTAGAGACCTCAGTAACATTGGAAAGAACAGAAAGAGAAGAACAAGCTGCAGCGTCTGTTCTTTTCGCAGAACGAGGGAGCACAGATGAGGGGCTGATTGGAGAAAAGACAAGCATCAGGAGAGCGATGGAGGGGCGGCGAGGAGAGGGACACCGTGAGTATGGAGGAGAGGAAGAGGCGGGTGTGTGTGAGGGGGAGACTCAGGACATAATGTTCCCAAAACACTTGTTGTTCATCTTCTTCTGCTGAAGCAAGCGGGTCATGGATGAGAGAGCGAGAGAGACAGAGAGAAAAGAGAGAGAGAGTGTGCCGTCATGAATTAACATGCCTTGTGTGCTGCCCCTGCCAAAACAACACTGAAAGACTCAACCATTAATCTTAAAGTCTGTGTCTGAAACCTGAGGATGCCAATGAGTCTTCACGGAGCTGAACAAGAACCAGCAACCACACCACAATACCTTCAGTTTAATTCGCCATAGATGATGGATGCATTCGTTTAATTCCTCTCTTCTGCACAGGAAGAATGAACTAAATGCCATTACTGTGCCAAAACTCTTGAAAATAAGAAAATCTATGTAGTATCACTTTAAAATGGACGTATGTCGCCAAAACAAGCACAAATCAATGAAGCTGCTGGCTTTAACTGTGATGACTGACTGGGATTAAATTATGCCAACACAAAGACAGACGAACACACACACACACACACACACACACACACACTGTTGAAAGTCTGATTTTAACTCTGCTCTTCATTACCAAAACCACCGTAAGGAAAACTGCATGACGTGATGAGTCCTGCTCCAGCAGGGACCAGCAGGACAGGATCCGAGTCGCTCTCAGCCAAAACAGCAGCCAGAGGAACAACAGAATTATGGGAAAAAAATGTTGACTTATATTTTACATATGCAAACAATGGAAGTAAGCTGCGTAAACCTTTAGTGATTTTATCATGAGTCATGGTTCAATTTTATGCAACATCTTGTTTGTGTTTCATGCTAGTTTAAGAGTTTTATTCCATTTTTTTTTATTTCCACACGTCCAATCCAACTCAATCCACTTTATTTACAGAGCACATTTAAAACCAACCAGGTTGACCAAGGTGCTGTACATTGTGCAAACCTGGGTTGGATCTGTGCTCTTTGTTTGGGATGTCTGTGCTCTGAGTTTTTTGCTCTTCTGGCTGCTGGTGCCTCATTCCAGACATGTTGGGTCTGAACACACTCAGAGGGTAGCTTATTGGTCCATTTAGCTAAAGTAATGCAGTCTAATCCAAGGGTTTTGCAATAAATCCTCCTTTCTGAAGGTGATAATCTGTGTTCAGTCCTGGAGAATCAACACTTCTGGAAAACTCGAAGTTTTTAGTTTTATCTTGGTGTCGCTACTTGAATAAGATGCCAGCTGGGTGCATCTATCATCATATCAGTCACAGTTTTTCTTTATGTGACTCGAGGGTCTAAGGACCATGGGGGCCATGTACGGTGCTTAATGATACTGGACTGCCTCAACTAAGAAAACAACTGGACTGTAATTTAAGGTCATATTTTATGTACTGGGCAAATGATGTGTTTAATGACATTTACAATTATTACACCATTAATTCTTCTGTAAGTGGCTAACATCTTAGCACCCAGCAGGTGAAGTGAGGCCTTTCAGTTTTTTCCCTTCAGCTCATTCGGTGCCAACTTATTATCCTGTTTTTCTGTTTTTGTACCTACAGCTTCTCAAATCTTTGTCACGAGGTGTAAAACTGGACTGTTCATTTTAACAGAGCTTCCTTTTCATATCTGACCTTCTGTTTCACAATTGCACAATTTAATATTTGTCTCATATGAAAGAGGTTTTGTTTGGGAAAAGGGCATATCAGTTTTTTCTATAAGGAACAATCCGAATGTCACAGTCCTAAAAAAAGCTCTTTTCTAATTTAGCATATCCAGATATAACCTGATCATGGCACAAAATCTAATGTTACAAAAGGTGAAAACATTCAAACAGTTAAGGATTATAAAACCTGCATTCACTTACAGCCAAAAAGCAAAACATACGATTAAAGAGGACAAGAAGTCATTATTGTTCCTTTGAGTCAGCTGATGTTGGTCATATTTCATGCTGTCTGAAGACCAAAACAAAAAAATGATCAAATAAAATAACATTTCCCCTGTGGAACATCAGCCATTGCAAGAACAAAAGAGTATGAAAAGTATAAACACTAAAGAGAAAACACTAAAAAACCAGACGCAGTAATTAATTACTAATTACTATTGTTTTTGTCATTAATTACTAAGTAATTAATGGAACAATATGTAAAAGGATTTGTCAACTTCTGTCACGTTCTACTGACCTTTAATTTCTGAGCACAGAACAATACAACATTCATGTTCATCACTTCCCAGACTGTTTCCCCATTCTGGTGACTGTTTGTGCCTGAGGATTTCATGGCATCATTTTTGTATATTCACGACTTTTAGTGGCAGGTACATGAACAACAGCTGCAGTAAACACACACACACACACACACACACACACACACACACACGCACACAAACTGTTTTCTGTCCCAACTAAAGGTCCACAAACAGGACAGGACCAAGTTTGAGGCTGCTCTAATAGACGCTAATGACCAGCTGGAGAGTCAACGTCTCCATTGGCAGCAGGGGAAAAACCTCCCAGGAGGAGCAATTCAACAAGGCCCTGCAGGAGAAGGAGCAGCAGTGGGAGACAACAGAGCAGAAAGGTAAAGAATCCAGCATTTTTCGTTAATCTGTGCATCTTTTTTAAATTTTATTTATGTCCCCTATCGGTGGGCTGTGCATTTTTTTTGGCAGCCACACATTAATTCAGGCCCCTGGGCAAAAAGCTGAGATAAATATTACATTTCTTAAACTTTCAGGCACTTTAGGTCATGCACTATTCAGATGGAACAAGCAATACACTTCAAAGTTCACACTGCCCAATGCATCGTTGCTGTGATGACTATGATGATGACCGGGTGAAGGAATATGGTCTGACACCAGGAGCCAAGCAGCTATTTGAAGACCTCTACAAGGTAAATAAAGACAGACTTTACTGTGTCTCAGTGTGTCTGCAGGCAGAGGTGGTGTGGGGTCAATGAGTGACATTTCCCTTTTGTTGTCTTTTGTTGTGTATGCATATGTGCAAAGAATGTGACACAGTGTACATGAGTACATGAGTGTACTCTCTGTAAAACTGTTTGGTTTTATGCTGTAATCATGTGTCTGTGTGTGTCACGGCTGGAGCGAGGTGTACTGGACGACCAGATGGCTGCTGTTTGTCCTTTTGTCCACAAAAACACACTCTACCTGTCACACAGTCACACAACACTGGTGAAACCTGATGTGAAAGCATTTCTCTGACAGCTACGTGTCTCCAGACTCTCTGACAGGGATTTACTGCAGGTCGGCAGAAATGAAGGATGATTCACGGCTTTCTCACTGGTTTTCTTCTCACTCTGACCCACTATTGGTTGAGATTCTACCAACCGTCTTTCACTCTTTTTACCAACACACTCAAATCTGCACACACACACACACGCACACACACAAACAGACACAATTATTTCTGGGCACAAACTGAGTCTACGTCCATGCATCACAATGGTGTTATGATTCCAGCAGCGTGTTGTTTTTGTGGGACCATCTGTGACAATAATGTTATGGCTGGGGGGTTCACACAGACAGATAACGGCACCTGCCTGTGAGGTCAGATGAGCACAGAGCACTTCCAGGGTCAACGACTCAGCCACTGTTGTTCATCGTGATTGACACAAGAACAAACATCACTGTGTTCAAATGAATCATTACTGTGTGTATTTGGTAACTGATGCTTTATACAGATATTGTAAATATTAGAAACATGTCTTATCGACCAGATTAAGAGTAGGTTAATTGGTTTGTATGTTCCACCTGTAGCACATGCACAGAGGCCAGTGATGATCCAGCGCATGTGCCGCACAGATCACCTGCCAGCTCACTGTTTGCTCTGTCACAGCGTTTATGGCATGGTGAGTCCATAGCCAAGCAACGCATCAAACCACCAGACCAACTGTGAAGCTGTCCACAAATCAGTTAACATGAAACCTGCAGCACGCCACTGACACGCACACGAAACCAGCCACACGAGGACTACTTTAAGCTGCAGGAAACACTGAACCGTTCACACCTACTTACTTCAGATGTGCGGTACATTTAGTGCTAGAAGACTTATGCCACACACACACACACACACACACACACACACACACACACACACACACACACACACACACACAGCGCATTCACAGCCCAGAAACACTAAAGTGAACTGCAGGTACTTAGTTTTACAATATTTTTGCTCATTCATTTTCTTTTTTCCAGGAGTTGTAGTGGAGATGGACGCCTCAGTTGGAAGCACTAAACCCAATAAGCAGCATGTTCAGGCTTCACGGTGCATCGGACAGTTAAAGGCACAGAGATAAATTAAAAACTCGAGCTTTAAACTGTACTACCTGTAAATGACTCCATGCCGGTGCAAGAACATCAGGGCAGATGTGACCTCAGCGGCGTAAAATCGGGATCGTGCCTCATCAAACTTCCTCGACCTCTGAATCTGAAACATCAGGTCGCCGCCGTTAACGTACTCCATCACGAAGAACAACCGGTCCTGAAGAAAGACGAGGAGAAGAAGAGTCACTCAGTTTGCATGTGATGTAATGACAGGCCTGCTATGTGCATTTAACATTGAGAGGAGCTGCTTCTGATTCAGGAACCTTAAATCTCCTAATAGTGTTGATAAGTGATTATGGCTGCAGCTACTGATTATTTGCTTTACAGATTCATCTGTGGATTATCTGCTTTCCACTTTGAACGTCTTGTTTTGTCCGACTCCACAGTCTAAAACCCAAAGTTATTCACTTTACACTAACAGACACAACACACAAGTAAATTCATGTTAAATTAATGTTAAATTAAAATAATGTCCAGATGACATTTTTCCAAAATCTAAGAAATACTGTTTAAACAGTTTATGATTTATATTTTCTAGTTTGACTTTTTACTTTGAGCTATTTAACAAACTCACATTCATTTATGAAACAATCAAAAAAATAATCTACATCCATTAATGTATTTAAAGAGTGTAAAAAATATTATGAAGAAATATAAAACTGCAGAATAATCTGCAACTCTTTAATGTGTGTTCTGTTAGAAAGTGGCTGTGATATAGCTTTTTATATGTTTCTTCCTCTATTTGTTCATTTGTTTTGTATTGCTTATTAAAATGACGTTTTGTGCAGTATCGTCCCTCGACCTCAGACGAATGAATGCAAACTAAATGTGAAAGTTTGTAAAATTAAATCAACATTTAACAGCGTAATTAAATTTTTGTTAAAAAACACAAAATACATGTCTGTGACCAACAACGATTGTCTCCACACACACACACAGCAAACACACTTCATGCTGCGCCCTACGAGCTCTATTCTCTCGGTGCTGCAACTGAGCTATGGGGGAAAATGGACACCTTCCTGAATTCCAGCTCGCTTTCTTCATATAGGAAATAAGAGAGAGAGGGTCTGTGTGAGCTGGGGGGGGCGGGCGGCTGTGATATAAACAGCTCTGTATATAAGAGACCAGGGGAGTCCATTGTGCGGCAGCCACACTGGTGGCAAAACGGTTAAAGTGACAAACTAAATGTATGTTTTGACTATATGTGTGTGTGGATCTGTGTCACTTCATAGATCTGAGGGCTCAGGGCGTGAAGGAAGCCCCCCCCCCCCGCCGGGAGGGTCGTATAGGCTTTGTAGACCAAGACTCACCCTCAGTTACAGGAAGTGTGGAAACATGGGTTTTGTATAGGTGGAAAAGAAGCTCAGTAAGTTTACTTCAGGACTGTAGACGCTTGAGGTTCTGGCACTTTACTCTTTTTATGTTGCAGCCATTTAAAAGTAAAAACATCACGAGTCGAGGATGTTAGAAGCCTTTTTCCTCTTCTAGTCATCACAGCTAAATAGAAAACACTTTATTTCATGACTTTTTACGACCCATTCTCCTCATGCTTCAGTTAACCCGTGTTAACCTCTGGACCCTCTCCATCTCTGCACACACTGTTTAGGCCTTAAAAACTGCATCTCCCTGTCTAGTCCCTCAACATCCACAGCTACCATCATTAAATCCTAAATATTGCTGTGTCCTCACCGTTGATCGTATATCGTAAAATAATCTGCTGCTTTTGTCAGAAATTCCACTGAGCTGCATGGCAGCAGGTGTTTTCCAAAATAAACTTCCAGTTAATTTTGAGTTAATCGCCTTCTGGAAAAACAACTCATTAGAGGGCAAGTTTTCCTGTAATCCTAAAATTTCTTCCTGCTTTTCTTCTGGTGAAAATTATTTTAAAAACAGGCGATGAGTTCGAAACATAAACCACCGAATCTTCAAGGTCAGGACATCAATTTCCTCAGTGTCATTTGTAAGCTGCTAATCCCCACTGTAAAATGTGCATCATTATTAAAAACAGAACAAGCGACTATCAGACTGTGTCTCATTTTCAATTTGAGACTGAAAATCCAAATAAACCATTTCTGGATGAAATAAGCAGATAGGAACAGTCGATGCACCACGACAGTTACGGGCACAGCTGTGTGCACGAAACCGCTGCGATACAAGTCAGTTTGACAGTGAGCGCGAATAAAAGGTTGAAAAGGTGACGATCAATCTAGTTTATGGTCTATCTATTGTCAGAAATGCAGATTAAACCTGGTGTTGGCACAAACATGACCCAGAGGTTTGTTTGGTCAAGAGACCTCACACAGGGTCTTGGTCTCCTGGTTTGGGACCAGGGTGTCACAACCTAATGTGACTTGACAAAGAGTCAGACACCAAAAACCCATGTGGTTCAGACATAAATGCAAAAATCTTAGTCTGTTGAAGAACCCAAGCCCATCCTGGTGCATCCATTCAGACAGGCTTTGATATCCAACCAGAGGTTTTTGCTTTCGTACTCTCGTTCTACTGGCACGTGCTGCAACACTGGTTCTAAAGTAGGAATTTGTCAGAGTGAATTCATGTGTTAACCCCTGTGAGGACGGGCGGCCTACACTGGATCAGTTTGAAGGGGACTCAGGACTGAATCTTACATAAGTGGCCGGCGGTCCACCTCAGACATTTTTTTCTCTCCGTTCCTCCTGAAAGTGACTTTAAACAGGATGTCGAAATAGTTTGTTTAAATGTACCCAGAGTCCCGGCTGGTCCCACCCAATCAAACATGAATAAACATTTCCTGAGTGTAATTACAAATGTACAGATACTGGCTTCCCACTGCTGAAACACACTCACACACACACACACACACACACACACACACAGTAAATGTCTAAACTTAATCCTCAAACAGCCAAAACGTCCTCACAAGTATGGTTTCATGCTACATTTGTCCACACAACAATAAAAAGAGACTGTGCATATATGTCTGTAATGTGTGTGTGTGTGTGTGTGTGTGTGTGTGTGTAAAGACGTCACCCTGCTGTAACGTATGTAGAACGAGCCTCAACACGCATCTAACACACACAGACACAAAAACTTAGTTACATGTTCAAGTACTGCATTCACATTTTACTTCTGATTTATAGTAACACTGTAAATATCCTAAGCAGAATGACTATGTAGTGAAGAACAACTGCATTAAACTGCATAATGTAGTATTTGGAAACTGCAAACTGTAGTATTTGGAAACTGCGAACTGTAGTATTTGGAAACTGCAAACTGTAGTATTTGGAAACTGCAAACTGTAGTATTTGGAAACTGCAAACTGTAGTATTTGGAAACTGCAAACTGTAGTATTTGGAAACTGCGAACTGTAGTATTCAGAAACTGCGAACTGTAGTATTCGGAAACTGCGAACTGTAGTATTCGGAAACTGCGAACTGTAGTATTCGGAAACTGCGAACTGTAGTATTTGGAAACTGCAAACTAGTATTTGGAACCTGTGAACTGTAGTATTTGGAAACTGCGAACTGTAGTATTTGGAAACTGCAAACTAGTATTTGGAAACTGCGAACTGTAGTATTCGGAAACTGCGAACTGTAGTATTCGGAAACTGCAAACTGTAGTATTCGGAAACTGCAAACTGTAGTATTCGGAAACTGCGAACTGTAGTATTCGGAAACTGCGAACTGTAGTATTCGGAAACTGCAAACTGTAGTATTCGGAAACTGCAAACTGTAGTATTTGGAAACTGCAAACTAGTATTTGGAACCTGTGAACTGTAGTATTTGGAAACTGCGAACTGTAGTATTTGGAAACTGCAAACTAGTATTTGGAAACTGCAAACTGTAGTATTTGGAAACTGCAAACTGCAGTATTTGGAAACTGCAAACTGTAGTATTTGGAAACTGCAAACTGTAGTATTTGGAAACTGAAAACTGTAGTATTTGGAAACTGCAAACTGTAGTATTTGGAAACTGCAAACTAGTATTTGGAAACTGCAAACTGTAGTATTTGGAAACTGCAAACTGTAGTATTTGGAAACTGCAAACTGTAGTATTTGGAAACTGCAAACTGTAGTATTTGGAAACTGCAAACTGTAGTATTTGGAAACTGCAAACTGTAGTATTTGGAAATTGCGAACTGTAGTATTTGGAAACTGCGAACTGTAGTATTTGGAAACTGCAAACTAGTATTTGGAAACTGCAAACTGTAGTATTTGGAAACTGCAAACTGTAGTATTTGGAAACTGCAAACTGTAGTATTTGGAAACTGCAAACTGTAGTATTTGGAAACTGCAAACTGTAGTATTTGGAAATTGCGAACTGTAGTATTTGGAAACTGCGAACTGTAGTATTTGGAAACTGCAAACTGTAGTATTTGGAAACTGCAAACTGTAGTATTTGGAAACTGCAAACTGTAGTATTTGGAAACTGCAAACTAGTATTTGGAAACTGCAAACTGTAGTATTTGGAAACTGCAAACTGTAGTATTTGGAAACTGCAAACTGTAGTATTTGGAAACTGCAAACTAGTATTTGGAAACTGCAAACTGTAGTATTTGGAAACTGCAAACTGTAGTATTTGGAAACTGCAAACTGCAGTATTTGGAAACTGCAAACTGCAGTATTTAGAACAGATCTAACTGCATAGGAACAGTGACTAGGTGAGTAAATACAGATCAAATCAAATGGAAGGAGCAGCAGGTTTTAAAATTACACAGAACCTTAACAGTTTGTACTCAGGTCAGAGATCTCAATGTGAGAAAAATAAAGCTTTGGAAATGCATTGAATTACTTTCCATGTCTCCATTTGTGCAAAACAAAAGCTCGTAGAGCACAAATCTCTGGTTGGAGATGCCACTTCCTGTGTGTAGCTGTGGTAAAAACACTCGGCAGGATCAGGGAACAAAAAAAAAAAAAACACAAGCAGGGTTTGAACTTTTGTCCGTGTACAAAAACAAAAAAGTGAATTGCTGGCCTATTTTCCTCGGAACATTACGAGCCATTACCGTTTGGCTGCTGGTCATTACCACACAGAGCCGACCCAGTAAAGATGCACTCAGTGATTTGGTTCAGCACAACGTGGAGCCTGGCTTTGTTTGCTCTGCAGTTTGATTCATCACGCTGTCCCATTCCTCTTGTCCTAATGACTGATAGAAGCTGCATCGCACTCTATTTGTTTTAAATGTGACAATGATTTATCCTTTTATACCGGTTTTGGACTCTTCCACGTCCAGTGTGGACTTTGCCTTTAAGAAGAAGGCAGGATTTCGCTTTTTTCTCACTGATGATGGCAGCAGGAAATGACTGTAATTGGAGGACAGAGTGTATTGTGTGTGTGGCCCTGGAACTGGATCAAGAATGTTTGTTCTTAAAAAAAACCGCAGATAAATCATGTTTGTGTCGTAGTGCTGAACAGCCACTCGCCAACCTGCTCCGAGCTGGAGCCGCTCATCAGTTTAAATCTCATTTGCTAAACGACCCTGATCTCAGACCTGGTTCTTAGTCTTAGCTTGGTCCTCGTTTGGTTCCATCTACTCTGATAATTAGATGTGTCAGCAGAGTGTAAATTGAAGACTGCTCAAAACACAAAACACAGCAGCGATGCAGGGAAATGTAAGGAAACTAAACACAATATTTAGTGCAGGAAGTAGGTCACATTTAGGGATCTACTGTCCAGCTAATGCCAAGACACCCGACTCTAGTGAAACAAGTAAAATCATCAAAAAACATATTTGGTTTTGCTTTTAGGAATACAAACAAAAACCATGACCTTTGCTTGGCTGATGATGCCATTTCTACTTGTGTCCACCATCACTCACTGCTCCCCACAGTGTAGAACAGACAGTTGGCTTCAGTGTGAAGCTTGTTATTATCATCATTGATGGATTTGTGTACATAAAGATCTCTGAGGTTAAAGAATGCAGTGGATGCCTGCACTGCTTCTCCAGAACAGAAAACATGTCTCCACTTATGACTGCAGTTAGAAAAGAGCTCCTCTCCGCTGACACATATTTGGCTGCTCAGGCTGCCTGTGTCTGCAGTGCATGTTCACTGTCCGTGCATGTAAAATTCACCCTCAGTGTCATTCTTCATAAAGGCTGACAGGAGTCAAATGCGTGTGGTGGGATGGTGGTTCTCTCACAGAGTATCTCCTTACTCCTGGTTCCCGTAAAAACAAAGCAGAACACGTGATTTTCCTCGGTTGAAAAGAACAAAACAAAACAAAACAAAAAAAAAACCAACAGCTGTGTGAGTGAACAGTTTGTCTTGATTAGTTTCATCAGAAATAGATTTCCAGGAAAGTCAGGTCTTTTTAAAGCCACAGTGAAGTGAAGTGTGCAGCAGAGGTGTGTGTGGGTTTAAGATGCAGACAAGAGCTTGATGGTTGTTGAGTGTATTTTTGTCCTTTGCAGGATGTGTGAGGGTTTTACGTCTCTTAGCAACAGAATAATGCTCTGGTGTGTGTGTGTGTGTGTGTGTGTGTGTGCTGCACAGACTCACATGTGTGAGCAGCACACCAGGAGAGACGGACAGGTGGATGCAGTAAAAAAGAGATAAAATCAGGATGTAGGAGAAGGGAAGGCAGAGAGTGGGATGGATGGAGACTTTTAATTTTACGTTTGAGAGTAACTTCAAGTTTAATCTGTTCTTTAAGAAGAAAAACAACACAGATGTTTTTAGGCCTCGGCCTTCACCAAAGGAACACAATTCCAGATAATATTTAAGTATTTTTGTTTGTGTAATATCACTTTGCACTTTTATTTTTATTTTTAGTTGATAATGTCCAGAAAAGCCACAGTATTTGTTGTTTGTTCAACACTTAATGCCTTAATTGTGTTTACTGTTTGTTTTCCTGATAAGTGGCCCTTGTGGTCCTCTCTCAGCAGCAGAGATGGAAAAGGCATGACGTTGTTATAGCACCACAAAACCACTCACACAAAACCCGGAGCTAATAGCTGACAATGACCACAGTCTTTCTCTAACCTCAACCATGAAACCCTCTGAAGAAGTGAAGGCCAGACAAAGCGTCATCATTTTCCAAAAACACTAATTCTGAAGCTACTGACACAAACACAACACACAGCAATAACTGTGCTGGTGAAGAAACACACACTGGCATCAGCAGAGACATATGCTGCTGATTACTGCAACCACAAAAGGCAAAAACACACAGTGGAGGCCAAAACGCTTTGTTTCTTCTGCTGCTTTAAATCATTTTTGGTTCTTGTTTTTTACGTGTCAGGAGCAGAGAAAAACACTTTGGTCTTAGCACCTGGTGTGATGCTACACAGACTAACATGCAGGACAATGGCTGCCAGATGGCTCCTCATGAACATCCACATGCAGCAGTTTGTCCCTCTGCTTTCAGTCATCTGCCACATCTGTATGTGCCTGCCTTCCTCTCTATCTGTCTTTCTATCAGTCTGCGGCGGCAGAAGACAACAAAGGTTCATTAATGTACCTGGCTGGTCTGCTGCCTCTGATCTTCACCAATTACACTCATTAAAAAACACTCACTCACTGTCATCTGTCCTGTTCCCTACCTCGCTGAGTTTTTAGCCAAACCCTCCTTCTTCTCGTTTTACCACCTTTCCCTTCTTACTTTGAAGATCACCGACGCTTTTATAGCAAATTGTGAACATTTGCAGTTTTCTTAATCCTTTCATCGCCCTGCTCTATCTCTCCCCTCTCTCTCTCTCTGCACTTCCTCATTCACTTCTTTCCTGCCTTCGCTTGGCCTCTGTGTGAAGAGCAGAATGAAGCCTGGCGCTACTGTTGTATAATGTTATTTACATTTCTCGATGGTAATTAGGCTGATATGGGAACGGCCGCGATCCCACAGTCGATTAAGAAGAATGGGAGGGAGGGCGGAGGTAGGACATAGTACAAATTGTACATTGTACATAGTTGGACAGAGTACAAAGTTTTTTTTAACTATGATGTCATGGTGCAAGTACTTTCTAAAGGTATTTTGGGAAGAAAAAAAAAATATACTGATTAAATTTCACGATAAAAAAAATAAGTGACAAAAAAAAGCCAATTAAATTCTAATTATAAATCAAATAAATCTGTCACGTTGTTTAAATATATTTTAACAATATAGTTTGTGTTTTAACACACACACTGTGATGGGTGAGCACTGATGGAGAAGACAAACGTCTGAACATAAAGTTCTGCGTTGGCGGCCTGCGGGTTCAAAACATTAACCCCCGAAGGTCCTCGCAGGAAAATAAAGGAGGGACTGAAACAACAAATGAAAGAAGTTCAGACGACAAGGGAGGGTGAAAAAAAATGCAACAAGACAGTCGAGTTGAGATCTGATCACAGAGGCAGAAAAAAAACCCCTCAATCGCACCTTTGACCCAGTTTCTCACTTTGAAGCGACATCGTGCTGACAAACAGGGACAGCAGATAAAACATGATCGACACCAAACCTGACCAAAGAGCTGACGCTGACACTGCCCCTCTTCTGTTTCACTGATATTTAAATTAACCACAAAACTGAAATAGTTTGTCTGTTATTGTCACCACCATGAACTGCAAAAACATGAAGGCCAATTTTTAGAGGCGTTTTTGTTCTAGTTAAAAGCTGCTACACGTCCATTACTGCTACGTTATAATATAACATATATACATTTACTTCATACTGCAGAGGTTTGAACCCAACATCACACCTCATCTCTGCTGCTGAACTCAATCTCATGCTGATGAGTCCGTGTGCGTGTACGTACCATACATGCTGCATATATACACTGTGCGTATATGGGCTTGTTTATAGTAATCACGTCGAGTGTGTGTTCCAAGAAGAGTCGTGTGGAGGGGCGAGGGGGGGTGGATGGCGATGAGGGCGGGGTCACACAGCATACTGAATACACATCATGTCCCTGATAAGGATCAAAGCAGTTATATAAGACCCACAATCCCTTTGTTTTGTCCAAGAACACAATCCCAATCAGCCCTGACTGCCTGTGTGTGTGTGTGTGTGTGTGTGTGTGTGTGTGTGTGTGTGTGTGTGTTTCACACTGATGAAGAGAAAGAAAAAGAACAAAAGAAGGAAAAAATAATAAAGTAAATGAACGAATGAATACAACCCGAAAATACGGCATCTGAGAACCCGGTCTCTCCCTCCCTGTCTCGTCCATCCACCCTCCATGTTTGTGTTTGCTTTGGAGGGAAATAGCAGGAATAAATAAATTGAACAGGAGACGCCAGCATTAGACTCCAGAACATTGTGAGAAAATAAACAAAAGATGCAGCTTACAAAACGTCTGTTCAGCCACGTCATGTCTCCATCCTACTGAACTGAATGAGGATCCTTACATATATTGTTCACTGAAATGGACTTTCCAAGACTTTCACTAATTCAACTTCCTCCCCAAACAACTGGATTTTAAAAATAAGTTCCTCTAAAAATGTTGTCAGGTTAAAAAAAATCTCACCGTATCTCATCTTTCGTATCCTATGTCTTTAAAACATTTTTGTAGATGCTTCACTGAAAAGGCCACAGTCTCTAATTTAAAAACACAAATATGTTTTGCTCTCACAGGCTTGGTGACACTTGAGTGTCTCTTTACGTCTCCTGCTTCTATATTTGCATCCTGGTTGATTTGGTTCCTCTGAAATGGTGAGAGGGTTTTCAGGGGTTTTGCACAGATTTACCCAAAGAAGATGTGAGACTCTAAACTCTTACGTCTCCATCAGTTCAGTCCTCACACTGAGCCAAATGTTTGGTTAAAGGTTCAGTGTCTACGTTTGAAGGGACTGAAAGGACTTGGTACAGCATGTCACCTGTTCCTTTGGTAGGTCGTCAAACTGGAAGCAGGACACACCTGGGAGTCTCTCACACATACAGACAGGTACATATAAAGGGCTTCCATGTATTTCCTGACAGCAAATTATGTAACGTACGACAGACATAACATGCACAGGAGCTTTTGTGGGTCTGTCTGTCATCGACACCGGATAGACGGACAAATTAGTGCGAAGTGGAGCTGATGAGAGCAGAGAGCGAAGGAGGCAGCAGCCACGGAAGTGAAGGGACTGAAGGAGTTTTGACAGCAGACACTTCACGGATCAGACTGAACTGAAGGACTGGTCACAGAGCTGATCTCTCAACACAACAGCTTTTAGATGTTTGACCTGTTTATAAATTCACACAGTATTTAACCTACAGTCACCTGACATCCTGCTTTTTTTTTTTTTTAAAACTGTGAATATGTTTTACATCAGTGATGAGACTGTTGTTTTCTGTTTCTGTGTTTGAATCATTGTAAAGTGTTTTTTCCAGTGTGTAGAAAATAAAAGGAAAGAACCCAAATACTAACTCCTGAAAGAAGCACGTTAAATACCTCACTGTTCTGCCAAACATCATTTGTTAAATAACATTTTAGAGTCAGGTCTGCTCATTGCTTATCGACTGGAAACTACAGACTGAAATGTGGTGTGATGCTGCCACCTAGTGGTTCACAGCGTGCCTGCATGTGTGTTTATGTTTAAGTGTGTGTGTGTGTGTGTGTGGGAGTGTGTGTTCCTACTTTAGTCTGGAAGCAGCAGAAAAGCTGTGTCAGGTAGGGGTGTTTTCTAGCCAGGGCCAGGATGCGTTTCTCGGTCATGGTGCAGTCAACGTCATCGTCCTGCAGGATCACGTCTTTCTTCAGCACTTTGACGGCGTAAACCTCGTCGCTGCCTTTCAGCTCCGCCAGCATCACCTGCTCACACGACCCACAACAGTCAGAAGGAACCCCAAACAAATGTAAACAAACCTCGTAACTTATTTTCCTGGTTTCATCGTCTTCCTGTTCTCCCTGCATGTGTCTAATTCAACCTGATGTTTGCTCCATCTTTTTCATTTTGTTCATCACTTGTTCACTGTGTAACATGTAGAAAGGTGCAAGAGTAAGAAGGACACCAGACAAAGATACAAACAGATGGACAAGGGTTAAAGGTCGTGCTCTCACCTTTCCAAAACTTCCTTTTCCCAGGACTTTGATGAAAACAAAGTCGTGCAGGTTCATCTTCTTGGTCTCTGGAGCGCTGGGACCTTTGACCTCTCCGTTCTCCCGGCTTCCTTGTGCCTCAACTGCGGTGCTGCCTCCATCACCTCCACCGCCTGGTCCTCCATTGCTGTCCGCTGTTACCGTGGCAACAGACGAGGGGGAAGAAAGGGGGTGCGCTTTGTGCTCCTCTCCACGGTGGTCAAACGACAGAGCCTTCCTGATGTTCTCCAGCTCTTTCACATCTGGACAGAAACAAACTGAGATGAGTTCGTCTTGTTTGGTTTGACGCAGAACAGAGTTTTGTGATGGTGAGAAGTTTTACTACCCTGGTCACATGGGGAGGTGGGGGCGGACTTTGAGCGGTCGTCTTCTGTCTGAGGTGTCCCTGATAACGGGTGCTGGGGGTCCTGACTCTGAGGAAGCTGTCCAAACACAACATCTGTATCACCGTCTTCATCAGTAATTTCCCCATCATCATCAATACTCTATGTACTGTCTATACTTTAGCATACTGTACAACTGTCTAGAGGGAAGCTTGTTTAGTGCAGTATCATACTGTTTGCAAAATTCTTAAACTGGTTTTCCCACCTTTTTCCGTCTCTGGGCGCTGTTGGAGATCTTGTCTGGTGTGACCCCGAGGTCAGAGAGGACTTTGGCGATTCCCCTGGCGTCCACGCCACAGTTGGGGGCTACGTTACTCTCACAGCGCCTGTGCACGTTCACTTTACACACTGAGGCAGACACACACAGAGAAAGGCAGAGTTAGTGATCGGCACAAATTGACAACAGACGCTACAGACATATCCTGACCCGAGTCTGTCCATACCTTTACACTGCAGGCCTTGTCGCAGCAGACCCCACAGCAGAGACCCACAGTGGTCACAGAAGGTGAGAACCTTGAAGTTGTGGATGCTGAACTTGTGCGGCACGTTCACACTGAACCTCTGACACCCGACTGTCTGTAAGAGGCAGAAAGGGGCAGTTAGACCAAGAAGACTCAGCTGGACCAATCTTTTCTTTTCTCGACAGTTGAGTGAAGTGGAATCTCTAATATGAATCATTAACGTCATGATTAATGGACTGGGTGAATTAAAGAGAAGAACAGGTGCCAAAGCATCTGGTAAATGTGCCCTGCTGTTAGCTTCCTGTGTTGCCTGTAAACAGCACAGTGTAATGATGAGTGTGTGTGTGTGTGTGTGTGTGTGTGCTGTACGTAGCTGCTGATACACACCTCCCCAACCGTGTCCTCCTGCTTCTTCATCCCAGCACACTTGGTGATGATCAGCTCATGGCAGCGCTTATGGACCACACAGGTGCACACTGGAGGAACACACACATATGAAACACATCTCAAGTGTCTCAGGTTTATAATCTGGACCAACAGAAATGATTAATAAGACACAGTGGACTAAAGGCTGCAGTAAACACTGTCCTACCTTGACACTGGTAGCCCTGCTTTCCTAAGACGCCCCTGAAGGTCAGAGAGAGAGAAACGAGTGAGAAAAGGCAAACACACACTGTAACTGCAACACAACCCAATATATTTAGCACATTCTGTGGAGGCCAGTACAAAAACAACACCACTACTACAAACAGCGCAGGTCCCAGGATGGTGCAGGGTTTTTGTTTTCACGCTGCAGGACTCCAACAGAGATTCCTTGTGATTCTGATTACACATCAAACGCTCTTTCAGAGCACAGCGACGAGGCCACATAGTTTCCACGTGAGTGCCAGTAACACCGTTTGTTGGGATGGAAACAAACACAGCTGGCTTTGTGTATCACTCCACACTTCACAGCATCCACTGCGTTTGCATGTAAACGCAGTGGATGTAAACAGGTTAATGCAGGAAATCAGAGAACACGTTCAAACACACAGCAAACCCGGCTGGTATGTAGCCTGTGTGTCCAGGCGGCTGCTCAGGAAAACGACTCTTCTCAGCCCATCACCAAACCATTTTAAAACACATCTGGCATCTTGTAGGGATATTAAGCTGAGTATTATCCTCTATCTGTTTGACCTTTGCACTCTTGTACAGACAGAGCATGTTTTTTGACATTTACAATGTAAGCAAACCGACTCACTAGCTCTGTGTTGGTGTTCTCCAGGTCAGTGTTTTGTTTTTAAAACAGACTTTCTCCTTACAGTTTATAACGAGAGACTCTGACAAAGTGTCTCCATCTGCTGGTTGAAAGCTCAGAAAACTGCAGGTGAATCGGCCCCGATTCTTTCCTTTGTCACAGGATTCAGCTTCATCAATAAGAGGAAATTTTTACAAAACATTTTGGTAGTTTTTGTGTGCGTGAATATGGATTGCTGTGTAGAGGGTGTGTGTCCTCACCAGATGAAGTCCCTGCAGTGGGAGCAGTATGTGGGCTGTCTCAGGTAAGTGGCCATGAACTTGTGTCCGTTGACCTGGTGGACTCTGCGGCGGACGGCGCCCTGACGCTTCCTGGGACGCATCCGCTGCCGAAATACACGCTCCTCATTCTCCGTGGAGCCTGTCGCATCTGAACAGACACAACAAAAACATTTATCTGATATAATACAAACGTGTGTGCAGGTTTTGATCATGTTACTGGTTTCTAGCATCTCTAAATGGTTCTTAAATAAACCAAACACTTAAATCCTGATGTTTAAATGTTTTTTTAAAATAGGTGAAACTACAACTTTAAACCGTCTTCCTGAATCATGTCTTTGCAGGTTTAATTATAATTAAACACATAAATGAGCAACACAGGCAGGTTTGGATCAACAATATGTTCTGAGTGAGTCAATGAGCCAACACAAAATCTGCACTTCTGCCATTCACACACTAGATGGCAGTGACACAGTGAGTGAGGAGGAAGCCTGGCAGTAGATCAGAGAAAATCCCAGTTCAAAGAAATGCATCCTTATTTCCCCTCACTCGCATCTTTTAGTTTTTTACTTTATGCTTCTTTTCAGTGAATCTCACACACACACAGTAATTTTTCTACAGTAATATAAATGAGTCAGAGGGAAAATGTGGGACGTTGGGAGGACAGGCTGTGGACCACGTGTATTATTATGAATAAATGGACACTTGTCCTCAAAACTATGGACACACAGGAAACAAGAATGTATTTGGTCGTATCTTATTTTGATTTATCAGCAAAACTGACAGTTACGGACTTTAGGCACAAATAGGCACAAATAGCAAACCTGTTCAACGACAGGTCACAAAGTTCATTAAGTCCATAAAATAATCTCTGCAACACATAAATATACCACTTACTTTGAGCAATAGGCAGCAGTCTACCAGTGTGTGTGTGTGTGTGTGTGTTCTCTTGTTTTTCTATTCCACCACCTGACATATCACTCACATCGTGGGGACCAGTTTTCCCCATGGGCACAAACATTGCAATCAATAGAAAACAGCCTCCTGATATGCCTAGTGCAGTTTTTTTAAAAAAGAAAATTGTTGATTTTTTGATTTTGATTTTTTTGTTGATTTGTTTCGCACAGTGCCCTCAGTGGTCGTGGATGGTATTGCAAGTGTGTGAATTTGCACTGGTGGGGCCCATTTTCCTGTCAAAGTGTGAAAGTGTGCATATGAGAAACTTTTTATAGTTTGCACACTTTATATGAAAAATCTTTTCATGACATGAAATTAATTTGCATAAAATCAGCAAGGGGGGAAAAAATTACAAAAAAATAAAAATAAAATATATATATATATATACGTATATATATGGATGTAATTGTTACATTTACCTAAAGCAACAATTAACATTTAAAACAACATGATAATTATATAATTATATTTAAATTATATTATAAATGGCTCCATCAACCAGCAAAGTTACTCCCATACCTACGGCTGTGGGACTGGGATGGCTGGAGGCTGAAGTGGAACAGCTGCAGCTTCTGTGTCGTGCTGACTGTGCCAACAGGTTAGGACTGACTTATGTATGGACTACATTCACAATGATTAATTATTTTGGCATCGTTATAGCTGACACTTAGTGATACCACTTCTAATATACAGCACAAGCATATACCCATATCATGTATAGTTTTCCATTATGTCCCCTCCATTCCCCCCAGTGTCAAAAGACCAGACCAGCTGCTGTTGCCTGACAGTATTTTTTGCCACGGAAGAAAATCAAAGCCTGGAGCAGAGTGAGACAAGGGAGCTGGTGTAAAATTCTGAGGAACAGAGAAGATCCAGCCGGCAAAGGTGTAACAGCGACAGTGCTCTGAAAGCCTCAACGAGGTGGATGCACAGTAGGTGGTTTATCTATAACATGTCAATTTATGCATGAACAATTCAACTGGGCAGGAGAAAAATTTGTCATTTGTGTTTGTGAAAGATGTTGAAAAACTTTGAGGTTGCTTTGCTCTAAAAATATTCATGGGCTGCAGATAAAACAGGCACTCTGTCCCTGTGTGTCTTAGACATACTGAAGTCCTCTTATCTGCTGTCATGTTGATGCAGTGACTTAAAAATTGTAGTTTTTCACTAACCATGCATAAACCCTGTTTTCTCAAAAACACACTCATGTATGAACTTGCTGCTCACATATTATTGTAGCCCAGTCTGTGCTGATTACAGTGTTATCAGACTTTAGACATTAATATGTTTAAAAGACACTGAAAGAAGCACAAATGTCAGGGCATGTCAAAACTTGTCCAGGGCCCCAGAACACCCTCAGACCCCAGAGGGTTAAAAACAGGTATTTATGTGTGTGTGTGTGTGTGAGAGAGAAGCTAATACGTTGATTGCAGCTCTCAGGCCTGACAGTTCACCCATGTGTTTTCTCTGTTATGCAAACACATTTAAGTAATGATGCTTTCAGCTGCTCACGCTCACACACACACACACACACACACACACACACACAGATGAAGAAAGCAGCAGAGACAGAAAGAAATAATGGAACAAAGGCTAGAAAAAGAAAAACGATATTTTCTGCAGGAAGTCCTTGTCCTAATGTCACCTCTCCCTTTCCTATGATGTAACTGGTCCATTAGAGATCACTCCACTTTACTAATCAATTTATAAACCCTCACCCTGCCCCCTCAGCCTCCGGTTAACTCCCTCTCCTCTTCCTCCACTCTGTCACATCTGTATAATAAGTAATCTGGTACACACACACACACACACACACACACACACACACACACACACACACACTCTGTGATGTCCAATAGCTGCTTCATCCTGAAACGAGGAAATAGATTTGGTTCAGATTTTCTTTCAAAAAAAAAAAAAAAAAGCTGACGGGCATCACATTATAAAGATATTATTTCTAACTGTAAATGCATTTTGTTTTAGAACAATGACAGTTGGCTGCTGCTGTGCTGAATGTGTGCAAAAAATGATAACATTTCTTTTATACTGCAAATGTGATGGATTCAGCTCATAAATCACTTTTTTTAATATCACATCCTTTATTTTCATTTAATATATGCTGCAACACGCTGGTGTCTGTCATACATAATAAAATATTTCAGACTTTTGGTTCTTTAGTCCTGATAAAAAAAGGAAAAAATTGTCTTTCTGAACATTCACCATGCAGCACTCAGGGCTGGGACAATCCGTCTCATACCTCTGGACACTAGGTGGCAGAGCACGTTTTAAGCTGGTTGCACCAAAATGTCTTTAAACGAAGAGTGCTGCATGGGACCTTTCCATGCTGCAGAAAGTATGTGAGCTACAATAGGATCATCGTCAACAAAGCAGAGACAGAGAAGCAGCACTTGGGATTAAAATAAAAAAAAGTACAGCACAACAATGGAGGAGTGACCCTGTTCTAATTTCAACAAAGCAGAGATGCAAGACCACAGTCCCCACAAAGGAAAAAGAGCTACTTGACCGAGTAGCTGCATATTTAACTGAACCTCATTGTCACTAGTTACCGGTTTAATGCACTAATCCATAAATCCTAGTAATGCAGACTAAGACAGACAATGAGACTGTTGTCAGATCCTCGTGTACACACACCTTTCTCACTCTGGGTTTGTGTGTGTGTGTGTGTGTGTGTGTTTGTGTGCCTGTGTGTTCATGCTTCCTTCAGCGTTCCACATCTCTTCAGGTCCTTCACATCTGACTCACCCCATGGATTTGACACAGACTCAGCTATTGCGTTTGTTGAAACACCATGTGTCTTCATGCTGCCATGGAAGAACAGACCATCTAAAATAAAATCAGACCAAGGTTCATGTCCCATGTCCTGGCAGTCAAAATGTTCTTTCAGCCAAATATTAATCTTCATGTTACCTTAACCACAACACCGCAGAGGTGGCAGATCAGAAAACACTCCCATGGGTCACGTTAATGATGAACTGACACTGGTCTGATGCCTTCATTTGAGGAATATGAATCTAATTTGAATGTAACTCGTACATTAGAAACCGTCAGATATAAGATACGTCTACTACACACTCAGCCTGTGCCATTGTAGATGACAAGGTGATCAATAAACACAGACCTCTGTGTCATCTTGATCACACGCACACACACGTTTGCACAGGAAATAGTGTCATGCAATTTCTTGATGGAAGCTGATTATACAGACACAGTCACTTTGCAGTGTGACACACACACAGAGGCAAAGACAAAGAGAAGGCCCTATTTAAAACGAATTAATTATTTTGAAATGATTGATAATTCTATCACTACTTCTACAATATGAAAATAATATCAGCTTAGCGTGGGTAAAACACATCTGAGGGCAACTGGTTTACAATGAGAGGATGATGTGAAGGAGCTGAGACGTTACTCAGGCCACAAAAAGCTTTTTAGCTTCTACTGAGAAACCACACACCCACACCCCCACACACCCACACACACACACACCTGAGAGCTTTACATTTATTTCCTGGAGACTTACCCTAACCCTAACCTCAACTGAACTTTAAACCAAGTCATCACTTCCTTCCTAAAATTATCTGCAGCTTAATGTATTTAATGCTGGTTGGTCTGATGTGTCTGGTAATAACTTAATGTTTTTATAAAAACCCAAGTCCAGGAACATTCTCCTGAAAGTTGTGGGTTTTAATGTAGCAAAACACTTTTCTGGGATAACAATAAGTTGAACGTGGTTGGTAGCATTAGTTGGAAGAGCTACTATAAACCCTGGGGCCTTCAATAAGTCCTGAACAACAGAGAGTCCAAAGAAATAAAACAACAAAAGTGGACAAATTAAAACAACAGAGAGACTGTCTGTGATGGTTTATGTCATTATAAAGAGGATGGAGAAGGGTCAACCTGCTAAATTCTTACCTTCACTGGAAGATCCCAACAGGTCAATGACAACATACACCTTCCCTTCTGGCTCCAGGTCAATCTGCAAACAGAAAGGATGAGGGAGGACGGGGGAGTAAAGGGAAGACGAAGGACAAAAAAGAGACAAAAGGAAAACGTTAGGGTCGCAGATACGAGTCTTAAAATCAGCTCTGTGGCTGAACTGGACTACGTTATTTAGCTGTGAGCTGCAACATGAGCAGTGATCTTTTTAGTTAACAATTTCAAATTCGTGTGCCATTAAAATATGACAAATCAGCAGTGCACCCATGGATGAACAGACAAATATCAGGCTGCTGTGATTATGAACAGCTAAAAACCTGCTCATTCTCGGGCTAATCCTGGATCTTTAAGCAGTTTTCTTTTTCTGTAGTTTCTGGATTCATGGATATTGACTTGTGATGAAGTACATCACATGTGTGTTCATGTTTCAGTATGAATTTTGATGCAAACTGCAGAAACAGGACACTAACAGGTGGTGCCTCCCACTCCAAGTTTGAAACCCTTTGACTCTAGATATGCAGGAAACTGCATATTTGTGTTTCAGACCAAAGAATTATATTATCTGGCTGGAGCTGGAAGAGCTGACGTTAAAACAAACTGGGAAAATGACTAGAATCTCCTCCTCTTAGACGGAAACACATGAAATCAGGTCAGTGCTAACACAAGAAGCACAGCGCACTGAGCTGCTCTCCTTCCTTTCTGTGCTTGCTCAGCTGCAGACAGACAGTTATTTAAATCTGAGGCGAAGTTTGTCAAACTTTCTAACGTGCCATGAAACACACCAGGGGCTGTCCCATTCATGTTTAAATAACAGCCCTATGACTTTGCATATCCCATAATATGCTTAAACAAATTAGTATCGTCTGTGAAATGATCCTCAGCCTCCACCCGCATGTCGTCACCCCGAGTGACCGTAACATCCTGTTTGGCCAAAATCTCACAGCATCAGTCGCCAAACGGCAGTAATGTGGCAGAAGGAAAAAAAAAAAAAAAACACGAGCGGTTGACACATATCCTGTCACACACCCACACACACACTTATATATGCTGCGTGTGTGTGTGTGTGTGTGCGCTCGCTCATCTCATTTAAAGCAAGTGAGCATTAGCCAGAGGTTGAAAGAGACTCCAGGAGTGTGTACCACCCACAGTGTCCATAATCCCCCTCTGCAGGCGTACACACACACACACAGACACACACACAGACACAGGACTAAGTGAAGACTTGGTGCAGCTCGTGAGCTCAGTAATATACACAGTAGGAGATGGAAAGCAGAGAGAGACGGGTGAGGGGGAGTTGGCTCATTCCAGTGTGAAAGTGTTTGTGTGTCTTTTTATTTTTTACATTAACACTTTATGTCTTTACATCCAGAGTCTGCTTCCTCCACGAACGGCATGTTTTCTCCTCATCAGCAAGCTGAGAGCATTCTGAGGTTTAACACCATAATTACTCTCGTCCATCTGCATTTTCTGGAAGAACCAACGGAAGGAAGGAAGCCATCATGGCAGATGGACAGATGAGGGTGGCAGAACATTATCATGAATGGGGGTGGGGGGGGGGCAGTTTCTGCTGCTGGGCCTGAATTAATTACAAACAATAAAAAGACATGAACGTTGAAATGTGGGCTGGTTTGGTTGTGTCTTGTGTCAGTCGAAGAAAGAGACAGCATTTTCTTTCTGTCATGGTGAAAGATGAAGTGTTTTGTTCCAACATCCTAAACTTAGGCTGAATATAACAATGTTTCCTGGGACAGCATCCTAACTATCAGTAGAAGACGAGTTAGCTGGTTTGTATTTGTGTTAGATTTTATTTTGCTCTGACTCATCGGCTCTACAATGAATGAACATACCAGTGATCATCAGCAGTGGGTTGCCATTTATTGGTTCACCCTCAGAGACATGTTTGGATGTAAAAGCAACACACACCTGTCGTTGTCCGTGTGGTGTCCGTGCCGGTGCCTCCATCAGGATGAAACAGAATGCAGGGGTAGCAAAACAAAGCGTTAGCTACTTCCCAGCCTGCTAGCCATGTTTTCCGCTCATACCAGCTCCGCGAAAAACCCTGATTATACATTTCCCCCCTTTATAGATACTTGTTTTGGGTTTAAATTCGGTCGGGGTGGTCCTTATTCTTTAGTTGCCAATTTATCCTGATTACTACAACGACTGAATGATATTTCTCTTAACGATTTGATCGTGTTGCTCTGAGATGAGGTAACGTTAGCTATGTTGACCGTGAATCCCGCTAGCTTGCTACTCCCGCGAATTGTAACGTCAGGTTACGTATGACGAAAGCACGTTAGTGCAAGCCCTTCCGGACCATATTCAGAGACAGGCAGGATTAACTGCCTACAACAGTGACAGATAATGTTGATGTGATTAAAAACAATGTAATTTTTTCTTTAAAAATCCTCTCTTTAACCCTTTGGTGGTGCGTCTTACTAAACGGCATAAAGAAAACCAATATGCTCTAGTGTTAAATATGTGTGATGATAACAGGAACCTCTGCAACATCAACTCAGGTTTGCAGGTTTCTGAAGAGACGCCAACACATCAGAGAATAACAGTGACGTAAAGGAGGAAACATTTCTCTCTGTAACACAGGGCTGTCGATAATCACTGGAACAGAAAATGTCAAATTAGAGGAAGGTTTGATGAATGTGTGCTTCCATCCACTTCTGTTCTGGGTATTATTGGAGCTGTTTTGTTGAGATAAACAGCTGCTGCTGGTGCTGATTTCCAGTTGGGTGCCATTAAACAAAAGAAGAGGCAAATTGAAAGAGGCCCATTCAAACCTGCTCGTGAAAAAGATGATGGATCGTTTGCGTTTGTGCTTCAAGTCACTGTAAACTTGCTAACCCGGTGAGGAGTTCCAAAACCTTTTTCTAGACTCTATATCCAAATATCAAACCCCCTCCACCCCCTGCATTAAAACTCATTGTGAACAGAGCAATAACCAGTTTAACAAACGGCTCTTTCACACTGACAGAAATAGCTTTTAGAGAAAGATTAACACCTCGGCATGAATGTTAGCTGAAACATCAGGGTGATAAAAGATGGAGGAGATGGATGTTGGTCAAACAAACAAGAGATGGTGATTGTTCAACATCGAGACCAAGGATCCAGTGGCACATTTCAGTGGAAATTTAGCATTGGTGCAAACAAACACATAATCTATATATGCATTTTGTTTCAGAAGATTATTATATATATGTAATCCACACACAACAAGAAATCCACTTATAATAAACAAAAATAAATCACAGTGATATGTTGACTTATTGACTGTGATGTGATTTTCAGTAATAGTATCAAATAATTACACCATTAATAGCAGAACAAAACAAAAACACCTGCAGGGCTGGTACTGCTGATGTGCTCAGTAACTTTCATCATGAGGAAACTTCATGTGTGCACACTGTCCTACACATTTAACACACACACACAAATTAAAGTGCAGCCTTTCAGCAGGTTTTCCTCCTCCCTTTGCATCTGCTGTGTGTTTGTGTGCCATCGACTGAGTGGTAATTAGTCTGGCATCTCCTGATTTATTCATCACAAGCCTTCACTAATCTTTGCTCTAATATTGACACAAAACTCTGCATGATTTAATGAGCAAACTTCAATTGATCTAATTTTTGAATCATGGTATTCTTCACAGGAAATGTATGTGACCACACAGGAAATGCAACTAAAAGCAGGCGGCGTGTAAAGGAAAATTGTTTGTGATCACTGGAAAAATGAATCAGCAACGATCAGATGCACCAGAGACTCCAGTTCAGGTTAACTGTGCAGCCTGACTCTGTGCACGTGTGTGTGTGTGTGTGTGTGTGTGTGTGTGTGTGTGTGTGTGTGTGTTTTGACAGCTCCTGCGATTCAAACTGGTCCAAAAATAAAGGTCCTTGTCCACACCCGCCAGTTTATCCACATGCACACAGCATCTCACACACACACACACACACACACACACACACACACACACACACACACAGCCTGTCGAGGTTGAAGTGAGAGTGCTTGACACACTCTCTGACACACTGTACACAAACAGCTCAGCAATCACCATTAGTTGTGTTTAACAGGTAAATATTCAATGAAATTAAACCTGTCGTCTGCTGAAGCTGATAAAAACAGATAAATCACCGTCTCCCTGTGAAAAACAACCTAAAGAGAGTCAGATGTGACAAAAACTGCTGATGCCCTTCAGCGTCCAACCTCACGACTTGTTTACCAAACTAAGCGGATGAGGAGACGGACGTTTCTTTAGTTTTGGGGTCTAAGTGTGAACGAAGAGGCTTAAGAAAACAAACATGTCAGGATGAAACGTTGTTGGACATATGTGGAAATATTATGGACACAGTCACAGAAAGTGAATCTCAACACCAAGAGAGAAAAATCACAGTGAGAGTGACAGAGACACAGAGAGAGAACAGGGAGGACATTGTGTTTTATCAGGACTCAGTGACAGAGAGCACACGGCCTGTGTGGAGTGACACACTGCAGGCCCCTCACACACACACACACACACACACACACACAGTCACATGCACACACGTTCACACTGCCATGTTTGAGAGGACCCTCTTAGAAAACCTCCAACCATTACTGGAAATATCATACTGGGGTTCATATTTACTTTCTTTCAGTTGAACATGGGCGAAGATTTTCATCAGGAACTTAAATAAAAGAAGTAAAAAGATGAGCCCAGGTGTTTTTTCTGTACAACAAACAACTGTTTTCAACGCTCCCCATGCACAGACTAAAACCAGGAGATCACAGTTATTGTCCGTCAGTCTCCAACCTGGACGAGCTTCTTCATCTGGTTCAGAAACACCAAAGAGACATCAGCGACACACACAGCGACACACACACTGTGACACACACACTGTGACACACACACAGCGACACACAGCGACACACACACAGCGACACACACACTTCGACAGAGGGAGACATGTTTCCTCATTTCCTCCCAAAACCCCAGACCTAAACAACGTTGTCCAAAAGGCTCCGGACCACAACTGATGTTGATGTTAAAAGTGTGAGATGGCACCTTTCACCTTCAGTTTTAATACCAGGCCTCACGCCTTAAATTGTCTCCCAAAGTAGTAAGGATGCGACAAACTGCCCTGACGTTCAGACTTCTCCCTCTCTATATCTAAAAGGCAACTCGGTGCTCACAAAGATAGAAACACAGGAGCAGATTTGATTCACAGGCAGAGTGGTCTGTCTGAGACCCCACAGGATCCAGCAGTAATGGACGCACTGAAATGAAGACCTTGTACACTTGATGTGTTACAGTCAATTTATGATGAACAAATGGATGTAAATAAATAAATATATAAAAGGAGCCACACGCAGAAGAGGAAAGATGCAGCAAACACACACACACACACACACAGAGGCCCTGGAGAATAACTTTATACAGCTGGACTCACTCCTGGTGCTAATGCATTAGATTTACTTCAAACAAACCAGAACAGGCTCAAACACACACACACACACATACACACACAGACACACACACACACACACACACAGGGCTCCTCCTGTCGGCAGCCACTCAGGCCTGCCCTCATGTTTACCCGTGTCTGTCTATGCCTAATTTGTCCCTGTTGAATAAGTGATGCTCCACCAATGTGAACAGACCAACTACGGAGACACACACACACTAACACACACAAAACTAAATGCTTAACCTCAGTCCTTACACTAACACAAACCTACGTCTAATCTCTTCTAAAACCAAGTGTTAACTCTCAAACATGAGTCTGAAAATTGAGGAGCAGCCAAAATGTCCTCACTTTTATAGAATTATACTCAAAATGGTGCTGACAAAGACAGAAGTCCAGGTAAACCTGGACCTGGTAAAGCTTTATGTCCTGGACAAGAGAAGACAGTAGCTCTTTTCTGGTTTTTAGTTCCTGGCTGACCCCAGGTGACCTCAGGTGATCCCAGACGACCCCGGCCTGACCCGGGGCGACCATCTATTTAACAAGTCCTGAAGTGAGTTGCAGCTTTCTGAAGAGACACCAACACATCAGTGACGTAAAGGAGGAAACATTTCTCTCTGTTACACAGGGCTGCCGATAATCACTGGAACAGAAAGTGCCATATTAGAGGAAGGGCATGGGTTCCCAGGTTTTTTCACTGAAAATCTTTAACCTCCACAAACAACTAACCCTGTTTTCTCTGATTTACGTCGCACATGCCTGATTTAGAAAGGCTGGGTCTGAGGGGGAAACAGTGGGGCGGTTTAAATTATCGTATAACTGGAGGAATCACTATGAGTGAACGCTGAAGCCAATGCTGAGGGAGAGTTTCTATAACAGTGACGGGTTTCTGGCGTCAGCTGCGCAGGGCCCCGTGCCACATCACACTAGATTACACACAGCATAAAGCCACATGATGAAAAGTCACCGCACTGTTCTGCAGGCTTGTGGCTCACTGAAGACTCATACTAAACACTGTGTCTCACTAGTGACGGTGCACAAACTGTGTCATGTTAAAAGGTGCATATGATCAATATGATCATCCAAAGCTTCTGTCTGTCAGACAAATGTCCTGTTTGTGTGAGATCAAACACACATCTGTGCAGAGAGCGACAGTTAATGTTTCCTTGTGGTTTCACACAGATGGAGGCTGAGCACGCTGCCTGGAATAACGGAAAAGAAAGAAGCAGAGATGGAGGAGAAACATGTGCATTAACCTCCAAATGACTCACTGTAGGATTGATGGTACATGTGAAGGAAGAGGAGCAGGAGGAGCACACAGGAAGTCCAGAGGTCACATGCATCGATCGATATACCCACAAAATGCACATATGTTTAAAAAAACCATGTGAAGGTCATTGTTGTCTCAGTAATTCTCAGTTTCCACTCCCATAACTAGTCTTTATCTGATGTAAACATGCAAGATTGTCGTTGCACATCAGCCCAGATGAATGTTGCTTTGCACTCACCACGTTTTTATCTCCGCTTCACCACATCACACTTGACTTGATGTACCACTTTGTTTTGCATCGATGCTTTCACATCTGTGGGATTTGCTTTACGCGAGGTCTTTGAATGCATCATCGACACACTGAAGTTAGACATGACAGCACAACAGCTCGTTAACACTTTCACAGGACGTGGTGTTTAATAAAGACTGAGCATGAACAGAGCAAGAAAATACAGGAGAGAGAGAGAGAGAGAGAGAGAGAGAACTGCACCCTGTACATCCACGTCCTCCACCCATCTGCTCCCTACAGCACCCACAGCATCATTACTGTAATGTTGTGATAATTATTATAATATAATGATTTTGTCAGACACCTGCATGAATATCTCAATGCTAATGAAACGATACCAGCTCAGTAATGTCATATTTCACTTTGTGTGTCTGCTTTCTCTACAAACCGTAGATGGTCAGGAAGAGCTCTTGTACCATGAACGCTGCTGCAGCTCACAGCAAGAAGCATGAGAATACGAAGCAGTTAGCACACCCACCGCTCCTGGATGGGAAGCAGAAAGCTGCACACACACACACACACACACACACACACACTCAGAGCTGCTCACTGTCTTATTAAAACAGTATATATGTACTGTAGTACCATTTTTAACAAAAAGTGGGCAGTGAAGGAAGCAAAAGGAGAAGCAGGGACAAGGGTTACAACGAGTTCTGTTCCAGGTTCATTCAGGCCAACAGAGCCTCATCCTGTGTACCAAAACATACCTACAGCATTAGTCGACCCCGAGCTCTTCTTAAAGATTTATACTAGGCCTGTATTTGGCCTTTACAAACTTCAGAGCACAGACGGCCCTTAAACCCACCACACAGACAAACTGATGTCCAGCTGTCTGTGAAATCGACGTGTGTTAAAGTCTGTCTTAACTCAGCGGTGACTACAGGTCCCTGTAAGGGTCAGTTTCAGGGAGGGTCACTTCACTTCAAGTTAAGGTAGGGTGAATATGTTGTTTGTTTGTTTGTGTTGTTTATTTTGTTGTTTCAACAGTATCCATAGCAACAATATCACCAAGTGCCCCAGGAAATTCGGCGTCTGTAAACATGTTGAGGCACCTGTGAGGTTTTTACTGCTACACATCTCTGATCGAGCTTATTAACGTCACGCTGTCAACTGATGCTTAATGAGCTTCATTTAACCCCCAACACACACACACACACGCACACGCACACGCACGCACGCACGCACGCACGCACGCACGCACGCACGCACGCACACACGCACACACACACACACAGAGCTGTCCCAAAGCATTTACAGCATCACATGAGCCTTAGTCAAGCTGGAGTCATGAGGCTGCATGTACCCTCAGAGCTACAGCTACACAACAGACAAACAGACAGAGGAGACGTCACTAAAGGTGCAAACCGATAAATGTTAACAAATTAACTTGAAGGTGTCCGGTGATGTCCACTCAAACGTACAGACACCTGGTCAGAAACGTGGAGACCACACACACCGGCAGGCTGGTACTGATACGACTTTCTACTCACGGTGTTTGTAGGGATTTTCAGTCGGGCTGCAGCTAACGGGTATTTCATCATCAGTTAATCTGTTCACTGATCAATGAATTGGTTTGTCAATAAAACACCAGGATATTTTCAAAAGTGTCGACATGACAGTTCATTATTTTATTTCAGCATCAAAACAAAACAAATCCTCACATTGCACGTTGTCAGAAACAAATAATTCTAATTTCTGATCAAATTATTTTTCTGTTGATCGACTGATTATTCACCTTAATGTGCAGAAGAAACTGAATTGTCTGTACTTCCAATCCAAGTGTACAGACTAAAGACTTTATGGGTCAAACTAATTAATGCATCAACTAAGTGAAAAACATTTGTGTGATTCAACAGCACCAGCTTTAAAGCAGCACTGAGCCATTGATTTTTACCAGATCAATGCTTTGGCAATTACGATAAAAGCATGTTCGTGTGTTGTGTGTAATAATCTCCTGAGTGTGTGTGTGTGTGTGTGTGTGTGTGTGTGTGTGTGTGTGGCCGGGTGTTTTCTCTTCCCTCATCCTGTTTGTGAGGAAGTGCAGACGGCTCCTTACTAAGTTTAATTCTGCCACGTAGAGCTCACCGGTGATTTACGTTACACACACTCCACAGGCGTTAGCTGTGTGAGTCATAAGCAGCATGTACCTTTGTGCTGCGTGTCTGTTTAGGAAAAGCTGCACATTTTGCTGCACGAATGTGAGGAAAAGCTAAGACACAACGTCCTGACAGCTCTGAATGATTGTCTTCTAATGTCACGTCTTCTAGTATTTTTTCATTTTCATTTTGTCCCAGCAGATGAAATGAAATTCAGAAGAAACAAGGAGGAAGTATGTTTTTCGTTTTTGACGGAGATGCAGATCATTTTAAGGGATTTCTCTAAACTATGAGTCTGGAACATGCACAACATCAATAACAACAGTGATAAAACATGTATGTCCAATACTCAGGCTTTTAAATGAGCAACTAAAACATATTTTAGAAGATTGGGACTGTGCTGCTGTGCCTTCTAACTGCTGTTTTAAATATTAAATGTGCATTTATTTGAATTTTCCACAGCCTGAAACCACAGGTCTAATTTTCCATCCATCAGTTTACAATAGAGCAGAGGAAAGACAGGAAGTAACAAGAGACAAAGCCAAAACAAACGAAATAGAAGAGAATCACCAAAATCAGCTCCTGATAACTAAGAATCTCATCTCTGTGTGAACGATAACCGCGACCCATGAAGAGCTTTGTTTCTCCAGCTGATTTCTGCAGCGTGCATTCCTCACATATCTGAGAGTGGAAGCACACACTGTGCACGGGCACTGCAGTGCACGGACACAGTGCACGGACACAGTGCACGGACACAGTGCACAGGCATCACAGCAAAAAAAATGAATGACAGCAGACGCCGCGAGGGGGGAGGGGCACCTGGGGGAGGTCATCTCTCTCCTCCTTCCCTTATTTCTCTGGGAAGTAAACTTGGACAGTGAAAACAGGAAGTAGGGCCTACCGTGTGACTCAAACATGCTATTTTTAGACACACACACATAAACATGCACACACACACGCACACACGGCCCTGCCCCCGTTTCCTTGAGTCCACAGAGAGGACGCCCCTCTACGACAGCCCGCAGGGAAACGGGGTCAAGAAGAGCGCAGGCCTGAGCGCTTCCTCTGCTCTGTCTGCATGAGATTACCGAGGCTCAGGAAACCGACGGCACTGGGATCGCTGAGGTGCCTTTGAGCAAGACAGTGTTGACTGGACCGCAGATTAGCATCTGGATGCTGTGGCTGAACAAACCAGAGAAACATATCAAACTGTGATTAACTCTGATAAACGTCAGGCCTGTGTTTGAGCGACAGCGACGAAGAACGTTCCCAATCATTTCCAACAATAATCATGAGACTTGAATCTGATCCGTTTGCTCATGATCACCACAGTTCACAGGCTGACAGGCTGCTGGTACAGTATGTGGGAACAGCTGTTACTTCATCCTGCAAACATCACTTTCACTTCTTAACCTCCAGCTGCTTGTGTTACCCACATTACAGTCACTGACTCACTGGCTGTTGTCAGCACAGACGCCCTGTGGACAAAAATGCAGCTGAGTGATTGAAATATTCAAGACGGAGCAGGAATCAGGTCATTCAGAATATTGGATCGTTTCATCAACCTCAGGACCTGCAGCAGGTTAAGGATGGAAGTGGATGGTCTGGTATTTTAACTGGATATTAAGTTTTCAGCTGGAATTGAAAAATCTATTGAAATACTGTTAATGAATCAAATAACCAGATACGAATTTCTGCTTAATCCAGTCAACAAATCAGTCCAGTGTTTGGTCAAAGTTGTTTGGCAACGTCAGAGCGTCCAGGTATGACTGGTATGACTGGTATGAATGATATGACTGGTATGAATGATATGACAAAGCCTCAGATGGCTGAGAAATTGATATGGTCTCCTGGTAAATGTAGGGATTCTGTCCAACCTTACCAAGAGGTGAATCTGTGCAGGTAAATGTATTTAACTTCAATGTGAAAAGTGCTCTCAGGATTTGAAGCCACTTATAAAAGCTATGAAGGACTCAGGCCTAATGACTGGCAGCAGCAAATCACTGCCAGACCCAGAATCAGTGCAAACGCTGTTCTGGTGCTTTGACCTTTCTGCTGCAGAAATGTCTTTGCACAAGAACAAAAGCTTAATTAGAATCTGCAGTGAGGCAGTGGAGTGCTCCGCATTCCTCAGATGACTCTCATATACAGTGCAGGAACTGCTACAGTGACGGGGACGCCCCTTATTTTGGTGAAACTTGCAGTGTGACACACTTGTAAACTCATCAGTCAAAGCTCAACTGGTGTTTTCTTCGTCTCAGCAGACTTTTCCTTTGGTCTCTGCTGTCAGCTCCAGCAGCTGAACCACGATCGTTGATGCTTTGAACCACAGGACAACCACACAGCCATCTGACTTAGTCACAGTTGCAACACCACACTGAGTCTTACAACCACGGCCCAGAGGCAGAGGGCTGGCGAAGAGACCGCCGACGGTGTTTGTGTCAGATGCTAATTTCAGCTGTTTATTATATGTTTTTCTTGATTTGAACAAATACGCTCTGCCTGCAGGCCAGACAGCATCGTGTTTGGGTAACGGTGCTGGCTGCAACTAATGACTGATGTTTCAAACAACATTGTTTGATTTATAGTTTAAACTTTAAGGAACAGATAAAAGTGCCAATCACCAGCTCCCAGAGCCCAAAAATGATGATTTGGTCTGGATAACTAGGGGAAGACCACATCCTGAATTCATCTTCCAAGTGCAAAATGGACCCAACACCATGATCACTCCTGCATGACATAAAAAATATTTAAAATATGTAAATGACTCAGCCTGAGTGGATCGTTGAATGAGTAGCTTTTGAAAATGAATGACGATCAGAATCAATGCTAAGATGGTTCAGCATCTCCAAACACAGCTCAGATCATTTACCTCGTTTCAAAACCATCAACAGTGTGAAGTGACGGTATCTGCTTTCACCTGAGAGGGAGTGGGAGGTGTGTTTAGGAAAGCACTTGTGTGCAGACCACTTGTCTGATGTACTTTAAAATGAGAGGAACTATGAGCAGCTGTGACTGAAATACTGTGTCACTGGACTCTAACGGTCTCTGTTCCTGTCAACCTTCATCTGCTCCGTCTTCCTCATCTGGCGTCCACCGGTCGTCCCCGTCGAGCTGCCGCCGCCATGTGAGACGTGACGAGCCGACACCTTCACATTTACATGTCACATTGGCTTCATCACACACTTTATACAAACAGCGTCTTTGCTCCACTTCAATAAAACACTAAAAATCAATAAGTGCACCCAGTTTTTATCTGTGCACGGATACTTCATCATACCTTCATCACAAACTACCAGAGGGCGTCATGAGGGACAGCAGCCTGTGTCTGACTGACATATTTCTCATAATCAAAATCTAAATTAATACACCTGACGCCCTTTATAATAAAGGTCACAATGATGTCTCAAGGTCACTAAAAAAACAAACGATCTGCTCTGCAAAACCTTATAAACACATTTGACTAATGTTCACTGATGCATCATAGAAGTAAATGTCAACAGTCATAGCATGAGTTTCATACCACGCTGAGATAGACACAAACCAGCACCTGCCTGGAATGACTGAATGAAAAAACTCTATTTTCTCAGAAAACTGAATCATGGTTTGCAAAAGGACTAAACGTGATGAGACATATACAACATTTATGGGTTAGTGCAGGGAAAAACACTGGTTTGCCCCTTTAAAATGATAATTTGCATTAAGGTTGACGACAGATTCTAATACAATTGAAACACAGGACCAAACCAAACAGATTAAGAGGTGAAGTGATATCCCAGCATTCCTAGCTCTGCCCTTAGTTCTTAGGAAGACATGTCGAACTTGTAAACACATGTAGGACGTTAAGTTTGATGAATTTTGTAAAATCAAACACTTGTTTTCTGTCTCCCTGCTCTTTAATGACAAGTTCCAACAAGGCAGCTGCCTACACAAAAGTCACTGCTCAGTCGAGAGCAGGAATTCCTGACAGATTCAGGACTCGGATCGTCTTCGCCGTCGCTGCCTTTCCTTCTCCGCTCTCCTTCTGTGGTTTTCTCTGAATCTCAGCCAAAGCAATTGCTGATAATTGCTGGATGGAGCTGGTGCAACTGTAAATCAAAGCTTGTTAACTGTGCTTTTACAGATTAGAGGCCAAAAAATGCTCAATTTAAATGTTTATTGCCAAAATTACTCTTGTCCCTAATTACAAACATGTTCTCATGCAAACTTGGGCTTGATGGTCAACTCTCCGACCAAACACAAGATTACAAATCCGACCAGGGTCTGGATGACAGGGTTCAGACCACGTAAGTACTATGGTTCGATACTCTGTCCTGCTTAGGGTGGACCCCTGCACAATCGGTGCAATCCCCTCAGCAGGTGAATGGACAAAGAGCTGGATTGTCAGGGTACAATACGCTTCTCCCACTAAAGCAGTGACTGCAATAAATGAACCGAGCGTGTCTGTGGGTGTGTTTGCTGTACTTGTGACCGGCTCGGCAGGTATCACCTATGGTGACTCTTGTCAGGCCATGTACGGGCTTGCAGGAAAACAGTGACTTTTTGTGTTTTGGTCTGAGACTTTGCGGTTTTTAATTTTTCAGACGCTTCTCACAGTTTTGGTTAGGAGTTTCTGTTCACATGCACTGAACCATTTGCTTCTGAGAATTTCACACAAATCCCAGATGATGCATTTAATCCTAAACCAGCAGAGGTACACGGCACCTTCTCGCTCAGGATCACTGCCACGTCAACTTTAAAAGGAATATTCTGCATCATGAGATAAGCACTTGGCAAAAGACAAGTCCCACAATTCAAAATGCTGTGGTGTCGTTTGATTTGGAAAGGATAATAGGACTATTGTGTGCATGGCTGCTGGGGCGCTCAGTGTACGTCTCTAAGAACAGAGCGGCTCTGTCCTAACGGGGAAAAAGACTTAAGATTAAAGGAGTGAGGAAAGTGTTGTGAGATGAGAGGGAGTATGGAGACGAGTGTGAAAGCAGCAGTCAGACAGAAACAGCTCATGAGAACTGGCAGAGTGTCCAACATGCTGCAACATCCATCAGTCCACTGATTCATGTCCAGTCAATAAAATACCATAACATTTTAATTATCCCAATGGCGAAACTACAGAGTCTTATTGATAGAATTATATGAGTTACTTGTTCGTTAAGAAGAAATGCTCTTTTTAAAACATCTGCCATTTGTTTCTTTCAAGTTTAAAGACACTTATTAAGTGTTTTTAAGCCAAACGGCTGTGGAGCAACAGACAAGCTGCTTCAGCTCTAACCCTGAGCTTATAATGACGAGAACCACAATAACACTGACTGTGTGAAACAGACAGCATGAAAACTCGGTCTTGAAATATAATACAGTGACAGCAGACAGGTGGGCAGAGCGACACGTGAAAGGTTTCCAAAAATAAACTAAAGCTGAGTCACCTGTATTATTGTAAACAGAATCTTTTTTTGTTTTAAACACTAAAACATCTGCATTCATGAAGCACTGGATCAAATAACATTTTCATTTGAGTCTCTCATGTTTGCAAAGACAAAAACATGTAATTATTTTGTGTGGAAACGTGTCAGACACAGAGCTGCAACACAGCCTGGGCCCAAAAACACCAAATAAATCTGGTCTGGGGCCAAGAGATTCTCCATCAGCCTAATGCTAAAACTCCACCACTCACATTATGAAGGGAGCTCTATCACAATATGATTACACTCGATATGATCTATGACCTGTTTCTGTGAGAGATTTTCATTTTGGTAAAAGAACATCCTGACCTGACCCAACAGAAGATTAATAATAACTTTAAACTTTGACAACAACGACAACGAGTTTTACGGCAAAAAGAAACGTCAGAACGTCCAAATCAGAAATTCAAAGATAAATGACTCAGTTACATCAGTTGAGGAAAAGCCATCTGCCAATCGAAATGTCCACACTGTGTTTTTACAACATGTCTTTCTGCCCTGGAGGAGGGATTTTAAAGACTTTAACGGTGAGTTTTAAAAACAGACCTAAAAGAGGACACTGGATTTGCCTGCCTGAGGCCGTCAGCAAACGTCTGGGCACCTTTCACCGTCAAGTCAAGACTCTGGAAGCAACAGCTCTCAGGCAGTGATCAGGCTCATAGCGAGATCACAGATAGACTGGACGCTGACCATTCAAGGATCGGTGCGATGAGGTCGCCTTTCTTAGAACGTGCTCAAAGCCCGGCAGCAGCGCTTTGTCTCGGCTGCATCAGCAGTCTTTGGATGTTTCCGCAGGCTGACGCAATAGTCCAGGACGGAGGAGATAAAAGCACGACGACCTTTTCTACAGCTGCAGATGAAAGGAATGACCTGAGCGTCTCATTGGGACGAAGCACAGGACATTCAAGTCAAAGAAAATACTGAGGGTTCAGGCCTCTTTTTAACAATATTAGGCAAAACACCCAGAATACATCAGAGACTGTTAATGCTGCTCTCACTGGGCCAGAAAGTGGGATTGTACTTACTTCTCAGTCATTTTTCATCAATTTCATCAATAAACAAGAGTGGTCCTCTTCCAAACACTGCTGTCTCGTTCATTCCTATGAACTATATAACTTCTCCTTCATCGTGTCTGGGTTTTGTGCCCACAGATGTAATAGTGCGAAGTGCAGCTGCATCACCTGTGAGACTGAAGCACCATCATCACGTTGACTATGGGGGTGGAGGTCCGTAGGAAACAGCCAGAAACAGGGTTAAACCAGTCACACGCCAACCTGACAGTCAGCCACTGACGAACGTCACCAGAGTCTTTGGTTTGTCCGCACCGTCAACACTAGTCCTGCAACGCTGACTGGCTGTTCAGCTCAGCACCAGTATCAGTGTAGTCTCCATGATTTCACCCATTTAGAGCAGTTTCTCCTTTTTTTTCTTCTTCTACAACCCAAAGACCAAGTCCTGAACCTGCACCTTCTTCTCAGACGTGTCCTGGACTAGAAGCAGCTATAAACCGTCTGTAGAGTGAAAATGGTCAACAAACGCTGCCCTGTATAATTCTTCCACTTTACCTTTTTCAATGCCCGATTCAGACTACCGCCCCCTGCTGGTATGGAGAGTCACTTCCTCTCACCGGGTGCAGAACGTACGAGCCGGTTGGCCGCTGGCTGGAGTCTGCGTGGTGTGTTCAATGAGAGTAGTTTGCAGTTTTCACAGCTTCCAGAGTTCATATTTGTTGGATATTCATTCATTTAGAAGCAAAAGATAAGCAGAAAGAGTTTTGGCTAAATCTTTCTCAGTGGAGATCGAGGTGAGGAGGCCAATTATCAGGACCTGCTCAAATACGAGGCTGCTGCTGGTGGTAGCAGAAAGGTCCTGAAGTCATATCTGACCACTGGGTTAATACTCAGCGAACTGCTCGGTAACAAGTGCTGTTCTGACTGCAGACACCAACCAACCATGCTTTTACTCATCTGCTGTTCCCTGAGCTCAGTCTGAGCTGCAGCAGAGCAGACCTGAAGACAGTGAGCTGCAGTAAACATGAACTGAACCCTTCACTTATTGAACCTGTCATCAGATTTGGATTCCAGCCACAGCACCAAGCAGTGAGAGCGAGGAAGAAATCCTGTGTCGATCTGATTCTACAGGACATGATTTGTATTGAATTTCACAATAAGTCATGTTGCGTTACTTGGCTTCATGTTTTCAAACCTTATCTGCTGTGAAGAACATCAACTTCCATCCAGCACAGTTGGAGTTTCAAGTAATTTCCCTAATGTCATGGAAGCCTGAGTCCCTGACGTGTCCGGGACTGTCCTGTGCCAGAGCCGGACCATATGTGTGAGCCTGTTTCTGGTCCGAGCGGAGAAAAGAAGAAGACACTGGCTTTAAAACCTCTCCAGCTGCTCTGTTTGCTTTTGAAGAGGATAAAACTGCTTCTCACGGCAGACGTTTCTCACATTAGCATTACTCCTGGGAAACTACACAGGCTGTTTAGTTCCCTCAAGGTGATGTCAGGATTTTCTTTGTCTGGGATGACATAACACACGACTCAGCTTTAGTCGAGACATGTTCAACACCGAGCACCCATGGGAGCGCCCTGAAACCTTAACGAACTCATGGTGCAAAGCTTGGAAGACGTAAGAATTCCTTTCATTCCACTGAATAAACTGATACCGAGACCAGTTTAAGTGTCATTTGACTTCAGAGGCCTTTTCAAAATCTGGTTAAAAACCAGTCAAGGATTAAAAGGTAATGTCAGGACATATCACACGGATCAGAACCCAACACGCACGTTTTCACAGGCCGCTAAAGATCAGAGATGTGAGACCTGACCTCAGATCATTAAAACCACTAGAACCTGCATGGAGAATAAAAGCGTGGTACTTTCTTTCCTCCATCCTGTTTCATCATCCTCTCTTTCATCTTCTGCTCTCTCTGTCTGTCCCTAATGGACCTGACAGCCTCATCAATAATACACAGAAACCTTCGTCTGCTTCAGTGGCTTCAGACAACAGCAGCTTCTTCATGTGTGTATTTGTGTGCATCAGGCAGGAGGCCTCACCACACCCACTCTGGACTCGGCCCCTGGTTCATCTAACACACAACAAGGGGAACAGGACCTATATTGTGTGTGTGTGTGTGTGTGTGTGTGTGTGTGTGAGATGATGTGTCAAATTACTTCACAACATAACAGAGAAAGTAGCAAGTCCTCACACTGAATGAGTGAATGTAAAAAAGGCTAATACCAATAATTGATTATCAAACATCCATCCATCATCTGTACCCCCTTAGTCCTAACCAGGGTCCCAGGGACCTGCTGGAGCCTATCCCAGCTCTCTTTGGGTGAAAGGCAGGGGTCCACCCTGGACAGGTCCCCAGTCCATCACAGGGCCACATAGAGACAAACAACCTCACACACTCACACTCACTCCTATGGGCAATTTAGAGTCACCAATCAACCTGACATACATGTTTTTGGACTGTGGGAGGAAACCAGAGTACCTGGAGAAAACCCACACAAGCACAGGGAGAACATGCAGACTCCACACAGAAAGGCCCCTGATGGGTTTCAGACCAGGAACCTTCTCGATGTGAGGCAACAGGGCTAACCACTAATCCACCACCGTGCTGCCTTATCAAAAGTCACCCAGTCTTAATTGTCACACACTGACACACAACACACACACTCTCAGTCCAACAACATGTTTTGCTCATTTACTGTGGTGGAACCAACAAACACCTGTCAGATGTTTTCGCCTCCTGTCACTGAGAACTTGTCCGACGTGACGTGCTCACAGACAGACAGGATGTCTTATAAATATCATTTATAGTCTAACCTCACATGAATGTAGAGGACCAGCCTGTCGACATGGGCCCTTGAGGTTCCTGGGGCCCAGGAGCTCCAAAAGCCTCACGGTCACTGGGTGCTCCTATTTAAGTGCAGTGTAACCTGCAGTGAAGTTGGTTTGGGTTTAGTTGGTCAGACTAAACCAGCAGCACTGACTCTCTGAGGAAACTAAATTATTTAGTGCCTAACAGAAAATAAAAGGCCATATGGGAAACAGTCCTAATTGCTGTGGGGCGTTCAGGGTACCTGGGGAAGAGGTCTGAGACTTCAGCTGTCCCATGTGTGAGTGCTTCACACCGAGGTCTTACCCAGTCCTCGAAGTGCTTGCTGCCGTTGTGCAGGATGTCCTCGAACTGGATGATGCAGTTGGCCACGAAGTCGTCGTATCCGATGGGCGCGTCATGGAAGACGGACAGCTCGATCCTGCGGCCGTCGTGGACCTCCGTGGTGAACTCGTCGTTCCATGCCGGGCTGTTGGTCTTCTGCTTGGTGGAGGTCTGGCCCACGCGGGAGTCGTCCACATTCAGGGCGATGTACGTGTCCAGGAGGAAGGTCTGGGTCTTGGGGCCGACGGCGTGACGCAGGGACCAGGCAGTGGGTTTGAGATCCAGAGCCTCGCAGATCTTGATCTTCAGCTGCCCGTTGAAGACCACCATGGCGCTGAAACGGTCCCAGCACTTCGCAGTCCAATGTGTTTACAGTGAAACCAGCCCACCTTCCTCCTCGACCACCTCCCAAAAGAAAGCGAGTGCACCGGGTTGAATAGCGGCTCTGTTCGCCCGGTGCTCGTCCAGCCAGACTGTGGCGTTAATGTTTCCCCTTCCCACTGAATACGGCGCAGAAAACGCAGCCCTGTCTCAGTCAAACACATCAAACATAAACGCTTTTCACTGGGTTGTCTGTGCTTTGCCTGTAAAACGTCCACACGAGCCGAAAAAGCTGCAAATGTCCCAAAAATAAACCGGAGAAACGGCGCGTCAAGCCGGGAAAACCCTCCTCTGGATGCAGGGAGCAGAAAACACACCAGCAAAGGCCCCAGACGAGAGTCGCCCTGTCATGGTTTTCACCTCCGAGGCGTTACAGCACTCGGTCAGCTGTGGAAAGGCACCGTGGACGCACTGGTCCGCGTTGCATTGCAGCGTGTGCTGGGTGGGAGGCTCCAGACGCCTGCTGGCGGCCACCGCGGCGCATCGGGGATGGTCGAGCCGGACCGCCGCCACCAGAACGCGGCTGGGTAGGAGAGGAGAGGGCAGGCTCAGGCGGTAGGTGGGAAGGTAAATCTGGATTCCTTCTGCTCGGTGCACGGGCTGGTTTCATCCACCGCTGCTGCGGATCCTAACGACATACCTCTGGCTGCTGTCTGCGTCTCCGTGGAGCAGGAAATGAGAAAAACACGTCAGATCTCTCGGAGCCTGGTGTGACAGACGGGGGAGTGCGACGCGCCCAGACTGTGGGGAGGTGTTTGGGAGCAGCAGGGTGGGTGCGTTCGCTACTGGAGACACTAGATGAATAAAACGCTCCGCTTTACCAACCAGGTGGAGCTGGAGAGGAGCTCGTGCGGGGCTGCGCGCTGCTGCGGCCTCCAGCTGTGCATGTGAAACTGCTGAAAATGCAGGGAAACAGGTGCGCACATAAAAAGCGCAGAAACTGCAGTGTGCGGTGAAATAAGGATGTGCCCCCCCCCCTCTCTCTGCTCTGGGTCCAGGTGCAGAAACAGCAAAATGGGCAGCGCCGTGAAAAATGAGCTCAGGAGGGAAAAGTGAGGCATGTGTGGAATTTAAAGAGATGATTTCCTCCCATTTCACTTATTAGCTGCATGCAGCACCTTCTAAATATGGAGTTATTGCCTGAGTGTGATGGGAGCTGATCGATTCGATCACAGTGATCTAATGATTAACCCTGTAATCAATGCTGCATAAGGGATGATTGAGCAGCATGAGCAAAACTGAGTCTGCTAGGGTCAAATTTAATGGCTATTTAGGTTATTTATCTTTAACAGATAGAGGTAAACTGTGTGTGTGTGTGTGTGTGTGTGTGTGTGTGTGTGTGTGTGTGTCTGTGTGTGTGTCTGTGTGTGTGTGTTATAGCACCTGCTAATTTGTGTCGCAATATGGGAATTTTACCAGGAGTTTCATAGATGCTGATTAATGTCATTTGTCAAATATTTGAAATACTGCATATCTCTCTTGATTGATTGATTGATTGATTGATTCTCCTGTCTGACGTTTACAGCCCAGGGTCATAGTTTGTGTACATGACCTGAGTGTGGGAATATGTGATTGAATGTAAAGTCCGTTAGATGACGTGTGTCTGCTGATCAGACTCAGAGAGAACAGGAATGTGTGAGTGACATTAGTGCAGGAACATACTGTACCTGACACTGTGAGGCCAACAGCACCTTAAGGAGCAGCACATTCATCTGCACCGATACTATTCAGTCTTTGTCTGCATTACAGCAGTGTGTGTGTGTGTGTGTGTGTGTGTGTGTGGTGATTGGACATACTCAGTTTAAGGCCTCATTAAAGCTCAGGTTTGAACTCGACATCTACATACGGTGCCATCACTCATTTATTAGTCACATGTCCACAACGTTGGCTGTTTCCCAGTTAATACAAACTGTGTCTCAGACCCAGAGTGTCGTGAACACACGGAGAAGCACATCCTCACACTCTGCTGTCCACGAATCCAAAACATGAGCTTCTCACCAAGAATGAGGACTGTACTGTGGACGTGGTGAGACAGCTGAAGATGAATGGGACGTTGTTGTAGAGTTTTCAGTAGCTGAAGTAGAAATGGACCCAGAGCAGAAAAGCCAAACACTGCTGACTCCTCCTGGTGAAGGTTGGAAACAACAATCCTAAACCAAGACACTAAATCAGACTCACCAAAGCTAAGACTCCAAAATTTCTGACTTTTTCAGAGTATTTGCTGATATTCTTGGAACAGACCTGCTGATTTGTGATTGCAGGGAAAGCACAGGTGGAGCTACAAACACTAACCATAGCTCTGCTCCGTTAGGCCATTATCAGTTTCTCCTGGCATGAAAATATTAGAAAGACTCATGAAAAACACATATTGAGGCTTTGAGGAGCAGGCCCACATGGATCCAGCATGTTGACTGAGGAAAATGGAAAACTGAGCTGCTGGTGCAGGCTAATGTTTTTGCTGCCACCTAGTGGCGTCTGTGTGGAGGCTCAGTCTGTAGTTTATATTTTTATAAACATGTTTCTGACCTGCTGCAGAATGAAACAGTCCATTACCCAGAATTTTTCCTCATCTGCTGAGAGAAACAACAGTGCAGTCAGTGTGCAGAGCCTGAGGTAACTGATTTATGGTTTTCTGTTTTTCTATCATTTGAAATCACAAATGTCCTCCTGTCTCAATTTGCCACCTTTTTTTCTCATTAGGCTCATCGGCCGACGTGTGTCTGAGCTCAGCAGATAGGAATCAATCACCGGCAGAGGAAATCCCCTGGACAGCGGCCACGTCCTGCCCTCTCTCCCTCACACTCAGCTTGTTTTAAATCAAACGAACGTGGCTTGGCAGCAGCACATGGGATCATACTGCAGTTGTCAACACAACTGTAACTATGGTCACACCAGAGCAGTAACATCCCCATGACTGCAGGAAAATATCTCTCCTGAACAACAAATGGAACATTTTTCCACTTTTAGTGGCTGCAGGCATGAGAGGGAAATAGTTTTTGTGAAGCAAAGAGGAAGTTTTCAACAGGAGGCAGCAAAAACCAGAACAGGAATCAGTTTATGTCAAACAGCTACAGTAAAAGCTGCTTTTGACTAAAACTCATATAACAATATAACTTTTCTTAATGCTCCCATTGGAGAAGTTACATTATTGATAATGATTTAATCCATTTTAGTTTTCTTACCATGTAGGAGCCAAACATTTTCTACATAGGCACATTTATCCATCTGTCCGTCATCTATACCCACTTATTCCTTAACCAGGGTCACGGGGATCTGCTGGAGCCCAGGCACCTTTATGTCAAAGATAAAATCCAGTAAAGGAAATTGTTTTGTTTCATGTCTCATTTTCATAATAAAGTAACAGACACTAAGTTAAAGTTGGTTCTCAGTCCCTCCCCAGGTTTAACCTCTGGTTTGAGCATGTTTCTGCTGTCCTAACAGAAACAGTGTTGTTATTGGCCTTTAGCCATATTTTATCTAAAGGTAATAAATAAACCCTCTCTATCAATATTCATTATTTTATGTCCTGTTTAATGATAACTCAAACAAAAATCGATCGACTGTTTATCCTGTAGAGCAGAATGTATCTGTTGTTTATGAGCGTTCAGACACGTCTCATGATCTTCGCCAAGTTCAATCTTTTCAGCTCATTGTTATTTTCTTTTTGTTGTATTTTAGTCAAACTAGTATTTTCAAAGTCAAAAATGAACCTTCCCGCTAAATCAAGAACAAACACAACTGGATGGATGCACTAGCAGCTATCAAACAGCAGGGGGCGCCAGACAGCAGTCAGACATGATCAACTTTTCCCAAGGCCAATTCAATTCTCTTGTCCTTCTGCCATCCTCTGATTGTCCATGCAGTCTGTGTGTATGTTGTGCTTGTCAAGTAAAACATAATAATATGGGGTGTATAGACGCATGTTTTATGGCACATCTGCTCTATTAAGCCCCATGCAGCTGGCAGTGCAGCACATTAATATGAGCACAGATGATGAGCAGTAAACCAGAGACATGTACCTGCTCTGTATTCTGCATATCCTCATAATCCTCACTCATTCACGTCCCTCCAGGGCAGTTCCACTTTAGTCCGCTGCTTAATTATAAACAAACTGTCAAAAATCAATATTAGCTTTTCTCCCTTCTTTTTCATTTTACTCCACAGCGGGTTCGGCATAAGCAAATCAATATTCCTACTGTGGCCCATGGGGGAGGTTAAAATCATTTATAATAGGATTCATCTCAAGCAGCAGGAATAACAACGAGCCAAACCAATTTTCCACAGGCTAACGTTGAGGAGTGATACCACCGTCTGCTGTCCCCTGGAGCTTTAAACTAGTAGGTTTTTGCATCTCATGTTCGTCATGAGGAGACAAGACGTTGATGACGTTTATTTGCCTGCATTTAGCCAGAAACCCCACTGATGAGAATATCCTTAAATATATAAAGGACACCTTCTAAACTATTTTCTACTTCATATCCCACCAGGAAGTTAATGAATATCGATATGGGAAAGGTTCCTATCTCCATATCCTTGACCTGTCATTTATCTCGGTTTGCAAGGCCAAGCAGAAGTAGTTCCCATTGCAAGACATTTGATAGATACTCTCCTTAACTTAGGGGCAAAGCAGATGGCCTCATTGCTCGTGAAAGAGCTGCAAAATTAGGGCAAGGCAAGAAGGGTATGTCAGCATTAACGGCGTCAAGGTGTACCGCGGAGAGCAGGGGGGAGTGCTTTGTGTCCCAGGGGGGCTGGAGAAAGGAAAAGCCAGCCTGCAATAAACCAGCTGTTTCCTCGAGAAGTGGCTCGTCCTGCCAGAATACCTGCTGTTGTCAGATAATACGGGATCTAAATAAGAATCAGCAGCAGTTATTTGGTAAATGTGATTCTGAACTGTGGGGAAAGCAGTGACTAAGCAACCACAGATGAATTTGGATGGCTTGCCCTGTGAAAGTGGAAAATAAAATATTTAAATACTGTAGATTAATGTGGTGTGTGTATAAAGTAACAAACCCATGAAAATGAAATCAGTTTTAATTATATTTAGCTGATGAAAATGGATCTTTCTCTGCTGTGAGATACGCTCCGCTTTGCAGAACACACCGAACACTGGGACTCATCTGCATTTATCTTTTTCCAACGGCATTTTTCCTCCAAATCAGGGAGTTTATCTCAGAGAAAGGGCCTTAAGACACGGAGCAGTTTGCATCTCGTCTCCTATCAGTCAACATTGGCTTAACCATAACCACAGTCTAAACTTAGCCTGCACAACATTTCCATTCATTTTGGCACATATGAGATTATTGATACTGATTCTTGACAACAGCAAAACACAATCTGTCTCAGTAATAATTGGAAAATGAAGACGGCTCATTTTTGTTTGAAGCTCCAAATAAACCTGGAGATAATGTTGTTTCCTCAAACGCAGTTTCCAGGCTCAGCTAAACACTGAGGAGGACTCTTCACTCCACCTGCTGATGAAGACGATATGAAGATGATCAACAGCAGAAGAAGAAGAAGAAGAAGAAGAAGAAGAGCTATTCGTTGAACTTTGGGGTGAGATAAATTTATCAGCTGGATTTTCAAGTGGAGGAAGGAACATATTTGATCATTTTAATAATCTAAGGACAGTTTCATCCGTCCATTAGTTTGTATTTATCAGATCCTCATTACTCACGAGGAGGGTTTCATAAATGACTATTAATCATTATAATTCATTGAGATTAAAATAAAGGCAGTAACTTTAAACGTGTTGACCCGATGTGATACAGTCGTTGTGTATCATCTACTTATTGTTTTTACACGGGGATGTGGTGATGGCCATACACAAACCAGTGTGATAGTGTCAATCAGCTCTGGGAGAAAATCATTTGCACTTTGAATTTTCATTTGCCAACATGGAGGTGATTGGGTTTATGACCTATTCTGCAGCCAGCCACCAGGGGGCGATCGACTTATGGTGCCTTCACTTCTGGGGCTGTCATCATCCTTGTTTTTATGCAGTTTCTGGGTAAATCACTAACTGCATCCACGTTTTGCTCACTTGTGTCTTTTCCTTGTTTCTTAATCTAACACAAGCAGAAGAAACCAGGACAGAGACATGTTCTTCCTGACGTGAGACGTCTTTTCCCATGAACCTTAACCTGCACCGTCCAATCACAAACTGATTAAAGGGACGTGTCAATCTGTAACAGACTTAAGTGAAGGATGCATTTGAGTAAAGCTCCTCCAGACGGCCCCAGAGCAGAAGTAAGAGTTTTGGGACATTCTCCATCATAACGGACTGAGACGATGTCCAGGTCAACCAAGGAGCATTTGTTTGTTAGATGTGGTTTATTTAAAGCTGCATTATTGTATTTTTGGCCACTAGAGGGCAGAAGAACTCAACCTGCTGACAGACCAATGTGTTAATTAGTTAATTTGACCAATTTGCTTGCAAACAACTGGCTATGTCCAAATCCAGCAGACACCATTGGGGTTCTGCTTGTGTCCCCCTGATGAATGAATGATCACTGTTCTCCGCTCTTAGCTGAAAAATATGTGGCGTTTTAGCAGCTAATGTTCCATTTTCATCGCTGGTGAGTCTCCACAGTGGGATTATCAGCTGCTGCTGATGAGAGCACTGAACCATGCGGTAACTGTGCTGTAACACCAAACTGTCAGCTAAAAATGCAGTTAGGGGAGAAACTATTGATTAGTGGGGCTTTAGGGAAATGAAAGATTACCTGCATGTTCATAAAATGCTGTAGTGGATAAAGAGAATTTGTCATTTTACTGCAGCACCCAATAGCATGAGCAAAACCTGAGCCCAAATCCTCCTCCCAGTGAAACTGTGGACACAGCTGGACTGAGTTTCAAAACAGTTTCAGCAGTGATCAGGGAGGAAATGTAACGTGGGGCGTTGGAGTGTTGTTGGCTAATCTCATAAAATGTCCCTTCTGCTTCAGTCAATATCTCACGTTGAATCTGATTGTCTTCTTCGCACTGCTGCAGAGAAACGCCTCGCTCTCTGAAGAGTCTTCGGTTTGAGGATTATCATCTTCTGGCTCGCTGGAGGTTTTTGCGAGGCCTCAGGGAACACAGATGCAAATCTCAGCTTTGTTTTCCAAAAGCACCACTTGGCTCCAAAGAATATCTTTGTGTCTTTAAAGCTTCCAGAGTGAGATAAGGTAACAAATCAGGAAAGCTGTGGGGAATGAGGGCCCTGCTGTGTCCGTCTGGTTTTAATGTTCCTGTCACTTCTGTCTCCAGCTCCACAGAATCTCTGCTCAGAAGTGAAGAGGTTAGTTTAAGATCTCTGCAGTACCTTCACAGACTGGACTCTAACAGTCAGATCTTTTACTGTTCCTGCAGGTGATAACAGCTAGCGGAGTAATGGAGCAGCATATTGGGGCAGATCTCGCTGTAATGAAGTCACTGGGAGCAGTGGGATGTTGTTCTGTCTCTGGATTGTCTCAGAGTAATGATTCCAGCAGATATTTAGCTGCAGTTTTATTAGCTATCATCCCCAGTGGTTGGTCTTTCTCATAAGGTTCTCAGTGTGTGTGTATGCAGGAGAGATGGTTTATGCAAATGTGCAACATTTCTGTTGACTGAGGAAAATTAAAGAACATTTGAGATTTCTTGAATAACGTCAAAAGGTTTTGGTTTGTGGTTTCTATGGATCCATTTCTGACCCCCATCTGCAGTCCGTTTGGTAATAAACCAGACAAGTATCTGGTCTGTTCTTCTATTGTGAGGCAGCTCCTATGAAAACACAGTGGCAGCACTGCAGATCAATGTCACGCTCTGATCACAGCCTTTGACATTTAAAGGGAACTGCCCCTTTAACCGCGTGGCCGTACTGCTCATGCTCGGGCTTGGTGGAGGAGTTTCCCTGACAGGAACCAGCTGTGGACCGGAGAGTGAAAGCAGAGAAGCGCCGCTCCGGGGGAGCTGCGGGTGTCGCATCCTGCGATAACAAACCGGGACGTTGTGCTCGTCTTTGTCTGGCACCGCGTTCAGCAGCGGAGCAGCGACCACCGGGGCTGCGTGGCTTTATGTTGTCTCCGGGATCAGGAGGGAGCACCACTCGGTCACGGTCGTGTGTTTACATCGGAACCTCGGCCACGGTGCAAGTTATCTGGAAGACTTGAGCGGACGCGCCGTAGAGCGCGGAACGGCGTCTTATGCGTTACCGATGCGCGGAACGGATGTGGTGGATTCGCGTTTACAGTGTTTTTAAGGTGTGAACTGTTTCCATCCAACTTAAGCTCTTCATCCTGCCCCGGAGCATGCTGTGACGGTGCGTAACTGTTGTCCTGCGCCTTTCCCGCAGGCGTCGCAGGTTGGCTCCTGGCACGCACAGCGGGTCACCTCTCCGCGCAGCTCACAGTTTCCTCTTGTCATTCGTGGCTGCGGCCTCTGAAACACGCACTGTACGTCCATCATGGATGGGGGGAGACATTTGTGCACCTGGACCAGGTCATCCAAAGGGAGCGCCCGGCACGTGCTGAAAACCTACCTGGGAATATTTGTGACGCTTCATCTCGTGCTGCACTCGGACGCATCGTCGGTGTCTAAGTCCTGCGACAAAAACTGTTTTTCGGGGAAGTGCATCAACGGAACGTGCGTGTGTGACCACGGATGGGTCGGGGACCAGTGCCAGCACTGTCAGGGAAGGTTCAAGTAAGTTGGTAACTGATGTGACATCTGCCAGGGGCCATCAGGAGGTCACAGGTCAGGTATCGGGTCCAGGGTCTTCATCTCACTGCCGGTTTGGGTATAGTTTCATTATTAGATCCCAGTTATACTGAGTTTAAGAAAACCTCTATCCACATGTCTTATTGTGGTTAAAGCCATAGGATGTTGGCTGGCTCTGTATGAGGGACGATTAATGCCACAGCAAAACAACAACCTTATTGAGCCTTATTCTGTAGTTTGTTGGCTGATTTCTTGTTTCTAAAATAGTAAAAATGACTCTGGTGCTGACACAAGCCACGTCTGCAGAGGAGGATTTCTACATTTTAGGTGCATGATTTCAAATATTAATATGACAAGATGTAGTTTTAAAGCCCAGGCAGCAGATTGGTCACTGCCTGTGCAGATCTGAATTTGGAAAAGGCACTGCCAACATCTTACCTCAGTCAGACTTTATTTGGCGTCAAAGCTGAAATAGGAGGAAGGTTTTGATCAGGCTGCCATGTTTTACTCGTTTGAAAAGCAGGTATGGGCTGATTCTGGCTCAGTTTCACAAACATTTGCATCCGAGGACTGTGGCATTTCTGTCCATCTGGCAGGTCTTCACACAAGCTCTGCTAAAACATTTGGCCAGTAAAGGCAACAACCATCATCATTAATGTAGAGTTGAGTTTCAGAAAAGAAGTTATATGACTTTTTATTGCGTTTGGGCTGGAAAGTGCAACTCACATAGTGACATTACGCTTCATTTCCAAGCTGTGAGCAGCTTCATGATGGACTATCGACATCCATATGCTTGAAAATAAGACGACTGCTCTGATCAGATTCTTCAGATTTTTTATCCGACCTGGCAGAAAGAGCAGCAGCTTCACCCTGAGGTATCACACTGCTTGAATATGAGAATATTCTTTTACAAAGAGGAGAAAGTAGCAGTGTAACTGGGCTGTTACTAGCCTGGTAAGTGTTTTTAATATGTTTTCAACTTAATCACAATGTTTAATGTGCCAAGTTTAACCTGCAGGAGTGTCTGGTGGGTTTCGCTGCCATGGAGGAAATAATTTTCTGATGAAAAAGTCTCATGTGACGACAGAAAAGCAGAAATTAGCAGCGACATGCTGAAGAACTCAAAAACAGCCAGTCTGAGAAATGTTAAAAGTCAGTGTGAGTATGTGAGTATGCAATTCTAAAGACAGCTGGTAAACACCAGGGGTAGCTGATTGTGGTGTGGGGGGGTGGAGGCTTGGGCGTCTGATAATCAGGGGTGTTTTAATGCCAGGCATGTTGTGCATTTATACTTTTGATTGCTATTTCCCGCTGTCATCCTGAGAGAGCAGCTCAAATAGTCAGACCTTCCTCCTTTGTTCTTCTTCTGTGGCTTCGCTCGCCCCTCGCAGCCTCCACAGGGGCTGACGTTTCCTTGTCACAATCACTGGCACCTGGTCTGGACGGAGACATGGCAGGACTTCAGTCTGGTCTTTCCTCCCTGGAGCATTGTATTGATTTCTCAGTCGATGCGATTGTTGTGAACAGAACAGGCTGCCGGCCGCACAACAGACAAACAACACCACAGGGATGAGCTTTTCTTCTCGTTGCTGCTTATTGGCAAGTTAGTGTCCATTAATACTGAGCGGGTCGGTGAAATGATGAGTTCAATAGACCCACTGACGTGGAGTAAGCCTGGAATCTATATGTGAACAAAGTGTTGTTGTCTGCAGGAGAAGCTTCAGTTGATTTTCTAAGACAAAACATTACGACTCACCACCTGCTCTACAGAGTCGACAGGAAGCGAAACACAAAACGCAGAGAGAAAAATCTGAACTAACGTCAATGATCACACTAATTCCTCGGTGTTAGAGCTAAGATAAGATACACTCTGTTATCCCCCAGAGGGAAATTCAGACATCGATGTTTATGTAAATGCCGTGTACAGAGATTGATTTTACTCAACACAACGTTTCACATTTTCCTCTGTTAGAAAATGAAAAATGCTTTTAGACTTTGGTGGCTGTAAATAAAGAAATGCCCGGCGCACCCGTCAGCACAGCCAGCTGCAACGAGACCTCGACCTGTAGCATCATCACTTCTCTGTCCAGTCTTGATTTGTCTCTGATCTGTTTTCATTTGCCTCATCAGGCTGACGTGCACCCTGACCCTGAGCCTAACCTAAATGAGAAACAGCTGTGGTTCAGGAGAAGCACGAGTCGGTACAACACCAGCAGAGCACTCAGAGGCTTTTATAGTGAAGCAGGTAGTCGTTGGACAACATAGGTCACGGACCTTAGCCTCCATGCCAAGTCATTGTTACATGATACCATTGATTTTTAAACATCTTGCAGGATCTGCAAGTCACAAGTTCTTACTGTGTTTTGGTTGAGGCTGGATCAGATCACTGGGCTGTTTTCTGGTGTGTGGAGTGAAACGTGTGACTGATCATATGATCTGCAATATAATTCAATCAAACACAAAAATGTCCTGGTCTGATTTCACGTTGGTTCACATGTTGCAGCTGTTATTGGGATCGTGAAGGGGACACGAGTTGGCTGGATGAGGAGCTGGGACAGAAAAATGACCTGTGCTTCAGTATCACTGCTGTACCTGGAAAAACTCAATACTGCAGCCTCTGTGGTCCCTGGACTACCTTCGGGATGGCCAGGACACACAACACACACAAACACACTTGTGTCTCGTATCCACAGAGATAGATCCAATAAAGGAGAAAGAGGGAGGGGATTCTGTGAGTCTATTGATTTAAGGCATTGGTGCTCTGTGTAGTTTTATTAGTCTTTGTTTCCCAGTGTGTTCTCCCTCTGGATCTGCTGTTCCTGCTCTTTGTTGTTTCTGGACTAGATAATGACTGACCGGCTTTGACTCATGGTTGATGTGATGAAACCTGCAGTTTATGGTGTTGAAATCAAACGCCTAACGCATCCAACCATCCTCTGGACTTTCTTTTAGTAACAGCGTCTCCTTTGACTCTAAATCTAAAAGTCTGTCATTTTCAGCTGTTTGAAAGAGAAAACCTGCTGTTTTTTTGGAAAGTACACCGTCCAAAGTTGTGTCCAAGGCACTGAGGATTTTTTTTTGTTGTTGATTTATCTGGACTGTGTAATTTGTTCCTCCATTTGTCAAATATTAACTCAGGAATTTGAGGCAGTTCGTTTCACGGCTCTACGCAGATTCATGAATCTTTTAGGGCCAATCAGCAGGAACAGTGTGCACAGGAAGTAGCTTCTCATCAGACCTAACATGTTTCCTGTCTGTCCTGTGTGAAGGCAGCGTCTCACAGCTTCAGCGGCAAACCGTCCGACGCGGCACATCACAGTGAATCTAGTTTTGCTAGAATAAAGCCCTGCATTAGTCTCACTTTGCCTCCTGCATGCTAAGTGCAGGCAACCAAAAACACCGAAGGCCACAGTGAGATGAATTCACACTGATCAAACATTCTGAGTCATTATCTCTTAACAGAGATGCAGCAGAAAAGGCTCGTTTGGATGCTGCTGACTCACAGAGGAGAGTAAAACCAATATAAAAACCTGACCTTGCTTGGTGTTGACCTGCTGCTGTAAAGCCATCGTTCAACTTTTTGCCTCTCAGACTTTGTTTCACAGGAGCCTGTTAAACGGACTTGACACCCTGTGAGATGGGAATGAACCGTTGGCCTCCTCTTCAGTGTGATCAGAAGAGTTGGAGTCATCAGAGTATCCACCAGTCTGGCCATCAAAAAGAAACGTATAAACACACATAGTTTAGATTTTTATATTTCCAAAATGGGATTATAGCTGTGGATTAAATCCCTGCACTTATGTCTGATTTAATCTGTGTACTAATGTTGTGCAGTTTAGATGATACGCCAGTACAATCCTATTACGTGACACTGGGGTCCATTATTGTCCCCTCAGCGTTACACGTCATGGCGTTTTTGTGGCAGAGGGATGAAGGACAGGAAGTGTCAGTGTTGGGAAATGAAGCAGCTCCATCACCACACAGGACCTTCGTATTGGGCTGCTCTGTAAAACCCCAAGATCATTTCTGCTGCTTTGCATAGGGCAGCGTGTGTGTTGTTGGTGTGTTATGAGAATGAACTCTGGTCCATCGTCCAGACCGTTACCACCCTCCTCACTACACACACACACACACACACACACACACACACACACACACACACACGCTGTGACACTATTTCCTGAACTCAACACTGGTTTTTAAAGCAGTGAATCATTCAGTTTGGACGTAACGACAAACAGGGGCTGTATGGACCGTCTGTGACGCCACTTTACTTCTAGCTCCTCTACTGTCATATTTCTGCTGCTTGTCCCAATGTGGTGGTTCTAATGTACATTTAGAAGAATTTCAATGCAACAAAAGCTTTTTACTCCGTTTTATCTGCAGTTTCTCTTGATAAAAGTGATTGTGAATGACGATGTGGATAAATGTAGATAAATGTACTCGCCCTGAGACACTCATGGAGATGTAATATCAAAATGTCGTCCATCTTGGGACTTTTTTATTGTTTATTTATTACTGTTTTTTGTGTGTATCGGTTGGTTGTGTACACTGTTTGGAGACAGCGTGTCCACGTGTGTCAGGACGGACACAGGCAGGTTTAAATATAAGACCTGCTGGGTCTGTGATACCTGACGATAACGAGATCGAAGCCGTCCGAGGACAAAACGACCACGAGCGTTTCAGTGAGACACAGCTTGTGTGTTTTTTTTTTTTAACATCATCGTCTGCTGACACGTGTGATTATGTGTGTTCGAGCCTCAGGCAGTGATTATGACACAGCTCGTGAAGCGAAGTTGCCACCGTGCTGTGCGGACTTGCTGAGTGTGTTGTGTGTTTCTTGTGCGTGGGTTTTTGGAGGGAGGAGCATCGAGCGGCCATCTGTCCAGTGTGAGTTAATCCTGCTGTGATGAGAGTGAAAGCAAGGGCAACACACACACACACACACACACACACACACGCACAGTTGGATTGTGGGTGGATCACATGAATCATAACCCCTGTGTTCCTCCCTGAGGCTGCAGCGGTTTCAGGGAGATGGGAAGGATCTGTCATGTCAGGTCACAGGTACAAATATGACGATTTACTGTTTAAGTCACTGTCGACGTGGCTCGGAAATAACAAGTGATCAGAATCTTACACTTTATAGACAAAAGCTGATTTCTAGACTAGATGATTATTAGTTGACACTAGTACAGTTTGTCTCACCTGCACACACACGTTTTCTCTGAAATGCTCCTTCTAGGATGATTTCCTCTTAGATTATATTTTAGCTTGAGATGCAAAGATCCTCATCAGTAGAGTCTCAATCACAACAGCAGCTTAAATGTCATCAGTAATAATAATTCATCAATAATTCATCAGTCGTGCTTTCTGTAGTAAAACTCCAGTATTTCCTGTGTTCGTCAGACTTTACAGTGTGTTGACTGAGGAGGCATTTGATCAAAACAATAAATGAGATCAGTCCTCTGGGGACTGTGAGTGTTTAGACCAGATCACATGGGATAGTGAGGAAGCAGACAGACTAAGATTTTCCGTGTATAATTTACTGCAGTGCAATGACTAAAATCAGGAAATAGAGTAGGTAGAGCTGTAAACATGGCTTTAGATGAGAGGTCGGCCCCCTTCGTTCAAACTGCCTGGTCACACTGTACAAGAGCAACTTGTCAGTTTTCATGTGAAAATGGGAAAAACTAGGGTGGTGAGGAAAAGTCAGCTAGTCAGCACAATCAGAGGAACATGAAGACCGTCACCAGCTTGGGTTTATAAAAAGAGGGAGAGGTTGGGAAGCCAGTTCACTGTAAAGCAGGTGGTCAGGTTGTGATTGCTGGCTGTGTGGAGATGATCCTCTAGGTCTGGAGTCATTTTCCTGGCAGGAAGCATCAGTTTGGGTTCAGCTCTTCCTCTCTGTCTTCACTTCATGTCTCTCTGTCTGTCCCCGTAGGTGCACGGACACGTTCATTTCCTTCCATCCACCCAGAAAAAGATGTTTTCACACAAATGATTTCATCACCAAAGCATGTGCTAGCTCTGCTTCCCCGTGTCTGCCTGTGTTTTTATGTGTGTCTGCACGTTGTGGGCGGATTTGTTTACAGCAAGTGCAGGGCCTGCATTTTTTTGTGTTTCTGTCTGGTTGTTTGCTCATGTTCTCTTGGAACTTTCAGTCCTTTTACGTTGTGTTTTCCTTTGTCATCGACACACGGACACGTACCTGTGGCGTTTTGTGGTCAAAGCCTCATGTGAGGTAAAGCTGTGTCACGCTGAGGCTTCACAGCTTTTTGGTTTTATCATTTTATGTCACCACCAAAAAAAAAGAAAACATGAGATACCAGGTGCCCTGGTCCTCGTTAGTCATGAAGCAAAGCTCCTGACGTTCACGATCACCTACCAGTTATTCATGTGCTGGTGAGCAGCCTCTACATTCAGACGTTCATGAACATTACAGTACGTGGCAGATGTTTTTACAGTAACTCCAAAGAAAGCTCATTATGAAAAAACTGAAAAATCAAAAGCTTCTCCCAAACAAACAGCAAACATCTGTCTTCAGTGCTTCAAAACAGAAACAACTGAACGAACAAACATATTCTTTCCTGTTGTTTGACTCTCAGTGTAGATATGTACTGGAAAGAAAAACACTACAAATCAATTAGGAAAGTTTCTTCTTGCTTCTTTACATCAAACACACAAACCGTCCACATCCAGCAGCATTTCAGTGTTGACAGAAGCCATTTATGGAGAAATGAAGGTTTAACGTCACTGACCCGCTGAAACAAAAGGATGGAAATGAATATTACTGACAGTCTGTGAACATACTGACAGTCTGCTGCAGACAAAGCTGATTAAATGAGGAGTAATGTTTCATCATATGCTCCTCTTGCGTTCTCGCATTTGAGACGGGTCAGTTTAGATTTTTTTGGTGAAGCTGAACCGTCACCGTCTCTGTTGACTTGATGACACAGAGATTGAATTCTCAGCATGATAAACACCATTTCCCATCAGTTCATCTATCAATAAACCATCTCCTATTACTAATCACTTTAACCGAAACTTTCTGTTGTTCTGTTCCTCGTGTTAGTGTGAGAGGTTTGATCTCTGAGGCCGAGTGTATTCGAAGCTTAGCGAGCTTGGGTGTGGTGTAGGGATTTTGTGTGTGTGTGTGTGTGTGTGTGTGTGTGAGTGAGTGCAGAGTACAGGAAACAATCCCATAATACGACTGACAACATGGGATAGGGATTTGAGTCTGCATGGCAATGCTCTGCAGTCCTGTAAAACACAATAATGTTCTAATGCACACCACATGGGATGGGGCTCACTATAGGGGCAGGCACACACACACACACACACACACACACACACATATGCACCTTTGTTGGCTGCAGGACAGAGTGTATAATCAGTGTGTGGCTTGGTTGGGCTGGGTGTAAACTGGAGATAATAACAGTGGCCTCATGTCAGACTGTAACAAAGGCTCTATTTCTGTAGACAAACACAAACTGTGTCAGGACAGAGAGTCGCTGCCATCACCGAGTCCACCGGCCGACTTCACTAATCAGCTGCTGACGTAAGCCTTTATGAAATGTTTTAGCGGTGGGATGAGATGTTTCACCACATGCACATGGGTGGAAACATGAAAAACTTACATAAGGCGAATTAGTGAGGTGCTGCGTCGCCCCGGCGCCCCCTGACCGTACCCCGTTACCCAGTTTCTCTTCGGGGGAACGACCGTGCTCCACTGTCTCTGGGGTAAACGCAGCTCAGGGACACTGGTACCAGCGCTGAGGAATGAAAGTATCTATGATGTAATGGTCTTAGTAGCTGATACTTCACCCTGCTAATCAAAGCTGCGTTACCTAAAGTGTTTAATATTATCTGCAGCTTATGTATTACAGCACATCTTCAGTTTTCCTGGGGCAGCCGACCCGGGGCAGTGGGTAATAGACCGACTTATAAAGCACGTTGACCTTTTGAGTGATTAGGGAGGAGGACGTCTGTTTTCAGGTTGAAGCCTGAGGACTGATGAGCTCCTGCTCCTGTTTGCTCAAACACGAGGACGAATATTTCAATATGACTTTCACATCCCAGAGGCAGGTGGATGAAGCAAAGTCACCTCATGTGTATGTATGTCTGCATCGATATGCGGCCTGCTGTGTGTTTGTGTGGGCGTTGTGTTAGGATGTGTGTGTATTTTGTCCTCCCTTCTTTCCATTTTCTCTTTTCCTGTCTTATCCAGTTTGGTGTTTCCTACATTTTTATGTCCTATTTTCACTTTTTGCAGCCTTTTCTTCCACTTGCTTCGTTCGTCTTTCCGCTTTTCTTTCCACTTTTCTTATTTATTGTCTTCTATATTTTTCCTCCTGTCCCTTTCTGTCATTTTGTTCTCTCCTGTTACTTATTGTTTTTGCTCCTCGTTCCTTTTCACTCGCCCGAATGTCTTTTCTCCTCTCTCTCCTCATTTTCCTCCTCCTCCATCTTTTCTATGATCCTCATTGGTCCTCTCTTTTTTTTCTTCATTTTCCATACTTTCATCTCATTTTGTTCCATCCTTCTCTTCTGTCTTCCTTTGCTTCCTCCATTAATTTTTCCTTTTTCTCATTTGCTTTGTTTCCCCTCACGTAGCTTCTTGTCTGTTTCCTTTAGATCATCTTCTTTGTGTGTCTCTTCTTTTCTTTTCTTTTCTTTCCAGTTTTTATTTTCAGTTCCCCGTTCCCCTTCCTTGTTCTCTCCTCTCTCTCTTGGCCCTGTTCTATTTAAACCTGCTGTGTTCCTGTTGGTTTTGCTTTGACCTTATTGGAGCTACAGGATCCACGTGAGGTGTGTCTGTGTGAGAAAGAGGGGGAGAGAGAGATATTGGGGTGCAGGCGATGAAAGATGCGCTCTGTGAAAGCCACTGGACCATGACGACGCTGCAGGTGATAGAGACCCAGTAGCATCAATCATACACACTCACACACACACACACACACACACAAATACACTGACACACTGACACCAGCTCCCAGTCGCTGCCCTCGTTATTCCCAGTAGAAGAGCATTTCTCGATTTTTAATAACGGATATCTGCAGAGAAGGTCAAGGTTATTCAATTGCTGGTCATTCGTCTCCTTTTTTTCCTTCTCGCTTCACACACACACACACACACACACAAATGAACACTTATACACACTCAAAGCCCCACAAATCTCTCAATCTTCACTAGTGGCGCCAGCTCGGGGCCCTTTACCTGGTGTTTGTGTTTGTGCGTGTGAGTGTATAGAGTGCAGCCGTCATCTCTGCGCTGTCTGGTCATACATCACTGGCCTCATGCGGTTGTGCCGCTATCTTCTGTGTGTTTTCTCCGCGCTGAGTGTTTTGCACGGCGTTCACGAGGTGTCACAGATAATATGACTTTTGTTTTATCAGAAGACTCTTTGAACTTCACACAAACGTAAACGGTGTGAAAAACGGGAAAGTGGATGTGCTGCCGGTGGCGAGATAATACACTGAGTGCACATGTGAAATAATGAATGGCTGCTCGTAAAAGGAAGCTGCTGCAGGGTAGAGTCAGTATATAAAGCTCTGAGGTTATTGTGGAAAACACCGTTAATCTGTTTCCTCTGGGATTGTGAGCGTGAGATTTGTGACGACTGCAGAGTATTAAAATATGCTGAGATTTCATCTGTCTTTGTGTTGCAATCTAAGATCACTGCATTTAATCTATTCCCCCCTTTTCTTTGGCAAAGTAACAGACATTAGGAAGCAGGAATTTGCATATTCTATAATTTAAAAACTCTCGTGTAGTCACACAGATGATAATAATGCAAGAGACAACATTAGACAAAAGCATGAGTGGATGACAATATGGCTGTGATCAAACAAACTCTGCATATCAAATTAAATCTTCTGTAAATTAAAATAGAAAATACTTGGTGGTGAAACCCAGTAAACTGCTGTCAGATGAGCTTCAGATGAAGGAGAACCAGCAATGACCAACAATAATATGTAGCTAATTTAAATGTTTCACTCTAGTGGTCATTCATTTATTTTATGGCTACATACATGACACAAATGACATTTCCAGCATCCTCAGTCCATATTTTGTGCCAATTAGCAAATTCCTGCATCATAACACACATTATAAGATTTATTAGCCTTTATCTCAAATCACAGAGCTGCCAGCCTGGTTTTTAGACTCTTTGATTTGTTTCTTGACAGGAATCCAACAAAGTATCAGTCACTTTTATTCTCTGAGCCCAAAATGGACCATTATCTTGTAAAGTTGTGGTCTGTAATTTGATTTGTGATGTTGCAGTGCAGTTTGACGTGCAGGACAGAAAACAGGTGACCTACATTTGAGATGAATGTATGTTTGTATGTTTACATTCACACTTTGCCTTAGATTAGATCTGTGGCACATGACGCAGACAGGTTTGTCTGGGACTGGTAGGGCTGCTCCACTCTCCACTCAGCTAATTGTGACGTGACCTCAGAAAAGTCAACTTTAGTTCAGGTCCCGCTGCTGCACAGTGTTCACTTTCTTCCACTTCAATATATGCGGCTCCCTAAGCAAGCTTCACACATGCACAGAATGAATATGAGTCTCTTTTTCTTTCTGACTTCACTCAAGACATTCACAGTAAAGAGAACAGGAGGCCCAGGCTGGTCAACAGAGCTGCTCCTGTTCCTGATTTGATTAATGGTGATCACACCTTTTATTGGGTGCATTAAAGTTCAGGACGGATTCAGATGAGAAGCTAAAGGAAACTAAGAAGGAAAAGTATTTACAGTCTGTGCTGCAGCATCATGAAGTGAGTCTTGTGCATAGATTTGAACTCGGGGACGGTCTTAAGTGGCCTGACGGGGAATTCCAGTTTGTTGTGCGTCGCTGTGAATTATATGGTCCATTCAAATGAGTCACTGCCACGAGCTGTGTTTTCTAAATATGGTCATCTAAGCCTATATAGGCACGGGGTGCTGTTATTCTTGGAGTTGGACTTTGAACACTGAGTTTATATATGATATGTGTTTTTCATGAGGGAGGAGATTTTTGTCGAGTGAAGTCACTTCTGGACGGCTCTTCCCACTTTAACGGGTCAGTTTGTGTCAAGTTCAGGAGCAGGCGTGTAGTGTGAAGGGTTAAGGTCCCGACTAGAGGGCTGGGGAATGAAAACAGTCAGTGGAAGTTCCTCAGCGCCAAGTTAAACACAAACATGTGTGTGTCTTTTTGTTACTCTCAGTGATGTCACTCTCAGCTGACTGCGGGCTGTCACTGAAAGGCTTTGTGAGCGTGGGAGTGTGTGTGTGACCGCGGTTGTTTTTGATTATGTGTTGCTCTTGTGCACGAATGTGTCGTGGCGCCTTTGTGCAGCCCAGCAGTTGGTGAATGTCTGTCTTGTTGTAGCGAGGAGAGAAAATCAATGCAAGGCTGTTTGCATCCATCCTGTAAGACACACTGACCCTCGCTTCAACTCCTAACTTCATTTTCTACTCGACCTTGACAGACGTGGAGAGGTTCCTTAACTTCGGTTGTATAATTCAGTTAGGATGGGAGACAGTCGGGGTGCCGCTACGCACGTCTGGACGTTACACTGCTGCTGCACCTTAAAAGCTAAAGCCTGTGCAATTAGATTTTGCTGCTGCTGCTATTAAATCTTAAATCTGCTGCTGCTTCAACCTTGGCAGAGCTGTTCAATCTGACACTGGAGAGTAGAAGCTCAGCTCTGTTTCTCTGGGAACCTCTGGCCAACTCTCCTGGGAGCTGTAGTTCTTTTAATGAGGGGTTAGGGAGGTATAGGGCTCCTCTAATGGCCTCAGCCGTCAAGGAATGGCCTTCGTCCCATTTGTGTGGGAATGACGAGACATGATGTGAAACCACAGCAGCTTAGTAAACTCAGTGTTGTTCTTCCTCCTTCGTCCTCCTCATCTACCTTATCCTTCTTCATTCATTGCAAACTGCAGCAGAACGTAAAGGCTTGTTTTTAAGACAAGTTGTTCCATGATTGTTGAGTTTGGCAGGAGCAGACAGTACCTACCGTACAGCAGCTCTGGGTGAGCTGGGGCTCTATCTCTTGTTTCTTGGATTGGATCTCCCCCTTGGTCTCTTTCCATCCATCTATCTGTCTATCCGTCATGCATGTCTTCTGTACACCATCAATTATTCACCCGGAGCAGATGAATATTTCAAAAGGTGCCGGACTCTCTTCCTCCATACCTCATCCCCTCATCGCTGTCTCTGCTTTATCTCTCCGCTCTCTGTCTCTTCTTCTTCTGCTGCATTTTCTCTGCCTTCGTGCTTCCTCTGGAATCTCCACCGTCTCATGCTTTTCTCTTCTGTGTACAGATAAATGTGTATGCGTGCGTACCCTTGTGGAATCTGTAAAGACGTGACTCTGGCCTCATGCCTCTGTCATCTCTGGTCACTGTTAATACCCAGCGACTGCATGAGTGCGTCTTACTGTGTGCCAGGCTTTTTTAGGACGACAAATGTTGGCTGTGCGAGGCTCCTCCAGGCAGCTCCTCATTAACTATGAATAGGATCTACCTTTTGCACGTGTCCACAGAGGAGCCGGGCCTCCCTGTGTGTGGGACCAGCTCTGCTCCCTTCAGTTGTAAGGACCAGCCAAGTATTCTAGTGATTATAGTTGTTTCACTGTTTACATGTGTACTGGTTTCTTATCAGGTGCCATACAAATTATTGATTGATTGATTTACTATAGAAGCCAGAGATTGAACCACCAACCCTTTGGTTGTGCCTGCTGAGCCACAGCTTCCCCATTTGGTCTTATTTACATGTGTAATATAAACAGATCCAGTTGTACGTTGCTTCAAAGCAGGAACCAGCTGGGACTCTCTGCACGGTCGCTGCCTGGGTTTCTGGTTTCCTGCCACAGTCCAAAGACATGCACATTTGGTTTAGCGAAGACTCTTTGGTGCCCACTGGAATGAATTTGCGTGTGAATTGTCTGCCCATATGTGTCGGCTCTGTAATAGGCTGGAAACCTGTGCGGTGTTTACTCAGTCTCTTACCAAA